>NC_041399.2:119362034-119614534 GCF_900747795.2 Erpetoichthys calabaricus | reverse complement strand
AGCCTGCTCAGCGCCCGTTGCTCTCCCACAAATGTCAAACTGTCCAGCTCCGTGCCTACAATAGAGCCTGCCTTCCTCACCAGCTTGTCCAGGCGTGAGGCGTCCGTCTTCTTTATACTGCTTCCCCAGCACACCACCACATAGAAGAGGGCGCGCGCCACAACCGTCTGATAGAACATCTGCAGCATCTTATTGCAGATGTTGAAATACGCCAGCCTTCTAAGGAAGTAAAGTTGGCTCTGTCCTCTCTTGCACAGAGCATCAGTATTGGCAGTCCAGTCCAGTTTATCATCCAGCCGCACTCTCAGGTATTTATAGGTCTGTACCATCTGCATACAGTCTCCTCTGATAATCACGGGGTCCATGAGGGGCCTGGGCCTCCTAAAATCCACCACCAGCTCTTTGGTTTTGCTGGTGTTCAGTTGTAGGTGGTTTGAGTTGCACCATTTAATAAAGTCCTTGATTAGGTCCCTATACTCCTCCTCCTGCCCACTCCTGATGCAGCCCACAATAGCAGTGTCATCAGCAAACTTTTGCACATGGTAGGACTCTGAGTTGTATTGGAAGTCCGATGTATATAGGCTGAACAGGACCGGAGAATGTACAGTCCCCTGCGGCACTCCTGTGCTGCTGACCACAATGTCAAACCTGCAGTTCCCGTGATGCACATACTGAGGTCTGTCTGTAAGGTAGTTCACGATCCATGCCACCAGGTATGAATCTAATCATCTCTGTCAGCTTGTCCCTAAGGAGCAGAGGTTGGATGGTGTTGAAGGTGCTAGAGAAGTCCAGAAACATAATTCTTGCTACACTACTGCCTCTGTCCAAGAGGGAGAGGGATCGGTGAGGCATGTAGATGATGGCATCCTCCGCTCCCACCTTCTCTTGGTATGTGAACTGTAGAGGGTCGAGGGCGTGGCGGACCTATGGCCTCAAGTGGTGAAGCAGCAGCCATACTTCATCACATGTGACGTCAGGGCAACAGGCCTGAAGTCATTCAGCTCACTAGGACATGATACCTTTGGGACTGGGGTGATGCAAGATATTTTCCAAAGCCAAGATGTATATGTCATGTGACCTGTGACATCATGTCAGTCATATATTATAAAAGATGACTGTCTGTATTAAACATAGTTTAAACCTTGCAAAATAAATGAGAGTTTCTCCAAAAAAAAGTTGTCACTCAACATTTTAATTTTTATGAAAATATTGCTTTCAGCTGTATTTTTTTATATTGAATTAAGTTCTATCTTGAATTAAGTTAAATCTGTTAAACATTATAAACTTGTTTTAATGATGTGTATATTATTGTGACTACTTTTTTGTAATTTCTCTGAAATTTCTGATCAATAAAATAAATTAATCAAATAAATTAAAATTTCTGTTAGGAGTTAAACAGAAATTTCCCAAAGGTCATGACAGCTGCATGGCTCATATTAGAATACTTGAAACACATATATTTGTAGCATTAAGAAAGTGGTCATGATAATTATTACTGATTACTGTTATTATTATCACTTACTTTATTTACTTTTTTCTGTTTTTACCAGTATATACCTAAAGCATCACAGAAAGGATATAAGAGAATGCTAAAGAAAAGTTGAAACAGATAAAAAAGTTGACAGCCTTATTTATTTCAATTAAATTTAAATATATAAGAGATACTATTCATGAGCCATATTAGAGTGGTAGATTAATACAGCCTGATTTAACTTTTTTTTTGATTGTTTGTTTTGATTTCCCTAACAAGATCAACTTTGTGCTATTTTACTTTTGCCACCTGGGATTAAGCTAGACTACTGTTTCTTGCATGCTGGAAATCAGTTGTTCCTTCTTGAAATTCTGAACTTTGTTTTGTAAATTAAGAGACTGAATTATGAGTTAAAAAGAAACATAGTTCTGCTTATTTTCATTTGTATGACAATATAAGTTGGTTTTGGAACGAAACACCTTTTCAAGTTAAAAGCAAATCTAAGTTCTGTGGGGCAGATATTTCACTCTAGTTTTTGTAGAGTTAGAATTTTCTTACACAAAACGGATTACTTGTTGCTTGTAAAATGCTCTTTTACTCCTGGGGGTGCTTGTAATCTTGAAAATTATGTCAAAGTGCCAGGAACATGTCTAATATATACATTCTCAAATGGAAAAAACAAGAATAAAGGTATTTGAAACAAGTTGTAATACTCATTTACCACATTTAATTAACAAATAATCCATGTACCCTGTTTCTTTGATTCCTTTAAGTATTGCCATTAAGCCACATGTTATTTTTTTGTTATACCAACCTGAGACTTGAAAAGAATGCCTTGACTTGATCTGGACTCTAAGTTTAAATATGTTCTACTGAACATGTGATGAATGAGCTCCACAAGATATCTAAACTTAAGATTAAACATATATCATTTCCTGTTAATAATTACTTATGCAAGATTAAATATAACATTCCCGTTTTACTGTTTCAGACAAATGTATATACCTAAAACTTAGTATTACACAATAGCTTAAACACTCTTTCAAACTATCACTCTTCTGGATCATGTTAAGATCAAGATCAAGCTGGCTTGTCTAATATTAATCTGTGTATCCTTACTTTTAAAAATATGGAATTTACCCAAAAAGAAAGTAGATACAGTATGTCAAAAATATTATAGCTCTGCATACCAGAATTAGCTTAAGTAGGCTCAGTAACAGGATGACTGAAAATTTTGGTGCTTTCACAATAACACTTTAATGATTAGTAAATATAGTCAAATAATTAGAAGTCATGGCATCACTGTTTTACTCTTTAAATGGTTGTACAGATATATGTACTCTATTTTTTCTATATTTACATACAGATTTATTTTATTAAGCCTGTTTTAGAAAGAGAATTATTTAATGTCATATTCTATTTGAGAACAATTTTTAGATGTAAGACATGGCCTTTTTCAGGTTTGAAAAAAAAAAAAATATATATATATATCTATACTAATAAAAGGCAAAGCCCTCACTGACTGACTGACTGACTGACTCATCACTAATTCTCCAACTTCCCATGTAGGTGGAAGGCTGAAATTTGGCAGGCTCATTCCTTACAGCTTACTTACAAAAGTTAGGCAGGTTTCATTTCGAAATTCAAAGCGTAACGGGCATAACTGGAACCTCTTTTTCGTCCATATACTGTAATGGACTGCAGCTCGCTGGCCATGGGAGGCGGAGTTGCGTATTGCGTCATCACGCCTCCCACGTAATCACGTGAACTGACTGTGAACGCAGTACGTAGAAAACAAGGAAGAGCCCCAAAGAGCGCTGAAGAAAACATTCATTACACAATTGAGAAGGCAGCGAAACAATAAGAAGCGAGCGAGTGACGCATACAAGCATATTCATAAGTGCAGCTACTGTGGAAACAAAGCACAGTGTAAACCGTAAGTTTAAATTAAGTTTATAGAAACACTCCCACTGCCATTTGCAATACCATATTCACGACATACAAGTTTAATGAGAAGACACGAGGTATAAACGAGACTTTGGATCACTTTGTAACAGAGTTAAAATTGCTGTAGCGAGAAACTTTTAAGTGTCGGGTCTTAGCTAACATTGAATAAAGCCGTGGACATCGCAACATCACACAAGAGAGCGGCTCACGTGAACTGACTGAACGCAGCACATGTGATCACTCATTACACAATTAAGAAGGCAGCGAAACAATAAGAAGCGAGCGAGTGACGCATACAAGCATATTCATAAGTGCAGCTACGGCGGAAACAAAGCACGGTGTAAACCGTAAGTTTAAAGTAAGTTTGGCAAGATTGCTTTTCTCCTGTACAACTATACGTTGCATTCTCAACAGTAAGCTTGCACGATTTAGTCATATTACAACCGGAGTGCTGAACTGACAACGTGGTATACAAAGAGAACTATAACAATTGTAATAAACAAACAATAAAACAGCGGAGAACCCGTGGATTAAATAAAAAGGCTGCTTCCTTGGCGAAGCAAGGAAAAAGGATGGCCTTATATGGCGTTCGTTTATAAAACAGCGGAGAAGCTGTGTAAAGACTGCTTCACAAGAAAACAGCAGAGGGCCTTATATGAGCAGGCAGTCAGCTAAAGAAGGGAATCATCCATCCATCCATCCATCTTCCATCCCGCTGAATCCGAACACAGGGTCACGGGGGTCTGCTGGAGCCAATCCCAGCCAACACAGGGCACAAGGCAGGAAACAATCCTGGGCAGGGTGCCAACCCACCGCAGGACACACACAAACACACCCACACACCAAGCACACACTAGGGCCAATGTAGAATCACCAATCCACCTAACCTGCATGTCTTTGGAATGTGGGAGGAAACCGGAGCGCCCGGAGGAAACCCACGCAGACACGGGGAGAACATGCAAACTCCACGCAGGGAGGACCCGGGAATCGAACCCAGGTCCCCAGATCTCCCAACTGCGAGGCAGCAGTGCTACCCACTGGGAGGGAATCAATAAATAACTATAATCGTAATAAACGAACAAAAAATAGCGGAGAATCTGCGGATTACATAAAGGAAATGGGTACCTGAACAGAAAAGTGAGTCTCAAATACCTACACAATAACTATAACAATCGTAATAAACGAACAATAAAACAATACAGAACTGCTAAGCAAGGAGAAAGGACGGCCTTATATGCCGTTCGTTTATAAAACAGCGGACAGGCTGTGTAAAGGCAGCTTCACAAAAAAACAGATCCTTAACAAATTGTTATTGGTATATTTTCCCTCAATTTAAAAAGGTTTTCTTTTCTTCTTAATTAAAATTTAAAAGCAATACTTCACCGCTGTGAAGTGCGGGAATTTGGCTATATGCAGTGAGTGTGTACGCCTGATGAGCCCAGAATTAGGGCGAAACACGTGTCGCGTACTCTTTGCATTATTTGACAGTAAACTATTTTCAACCATTCTATGATCTGCTTCTCACAACTGAGGGCACCGTGGCGGATGTTAGCTGACTTGCTGGCCAACCACAAGCATTACCTGGTAGGTAACCACCCATACAATCAGACTGTGATTCAGACTACGGATGCTGTGAATGTAATTACCCCGATCTACATGCTGTCAAATAAACGAACCACACGCCGTGGCGCAATGTTAGGGGCTTCGCCTCTAGCGTTGACGTCCAAGGTTCGATTCCCGTAAGGGAGTGCAGTGAGTGTGTACGCCTGATGAGCCCAGAATTAGGGCGAAACATGTGTCGCGTACTCTTTGCATTATTTGACAGTAAACTATTTTCAACCATTCTATGATCTGCTTCTCACAACTGAGGGCACCGTGGCGGATGTTAGCTGACTTGCTGGCCAACCACAAGCATTACCTGGTAGGTAACCACCCATACAATCAGATTGTGATTCAGACTACGGATGCCGTGAATGTAATTACCCCGATCTACATGCTGTCAAATAAACGAACCACACGCCATGGCGCAATGTTAGGGGCTTCGTCTCTAGCGTTGACGTCCGAGGTTCGATTCCCGTAAGGGAGTGCAGTGAGTGTGTACGCCTGATGAGCCCAGAATTAGGGCGAAACACGTGTCGCGTACTCTTTGCATTATTTGACAGTAAACTTATTTTCAACCATTCTATGATCTGCTTCTCACAACTGAAGGCACCGTGGCGGATGTTAGCTGACTTGCTGGCCAACCATAAGTGTTACCTGGTAGATAACCACCCATACAATCAGATTGTGATTCAGACTACGAATGTCGTGAATATATATATATATATTTATATATATATATATATATATAAATATATGTGAATGTATGTATGTATGTATATATGTATGTCTATATTTATATATATATATATGTGCATATGTATATATATGTGTATATATATGTAGATATGTAAATTTGTATATGTATATATATGTATATGTGGATGTGTATATGTATGTATATATATGTATATATGTATATGTATATATATGTTTACATAACCTCTTTAACACACTACTTCTCCGCTGCGAAGCGCGGGTATTTTGCTAGTATATATATATATACATATATATAAAGATTTTTGAGTGACATTATTTTATTCAACAGTACACTAAAAAGTAAAATAAAAAAACTTTTCTTGTACTAAGATTTTGTTGGTCATATGTGACTAAAAATAAAATTGTTTGGTGCCCATAAAGAAATTAATTTAATTCAGTTAAAATGCATAGAGTAATTTCTATCTGGGTTAACTATGGAAAGAAAATGACACATCATATTAAAGCCGATTAAAATATATATGTAGGATAAAAGTTATAATCGGAGAAATTTTTAAATAGTAAGAGTTCTTTTTTTTTTTTGGAATCCATTAAGGAATCTATGCAATCTTTCTTTGAAAAGCCCAACACTTTATCTATTGAGCCAATATCGCCAAATCACTGAAGAGAATTTCACCAAATTTCTATATAAATAAAAAACTAGTAAATTAAAAAAAAGAAATTAGTTTGTGTACATTGGTCTTGAAACTTTGACCATTTGATTGAATGTCCAACACGCTAATCATTTGACCAGTGCAGTTTATCTGTCATATTGAAGTAATTTGACAAAACTTCACTATCAATTAATCAAAATGATTTTTTTTTAATGAATCTACGTTTGATTGAAAGTCCAACACCTGCTTTCCTTGGCAACTTGCTTTGTTCTCAGCTTATGTCCTAATGGACCACAATTTGTTTCTATTTATTGTATAAAGTATGTTTGGAGTCAAAAATAGGTTGACCTAAGCATGATAACCTTCACCTAAACCAAAATCACTGAACTAACAGTCTTATTTCACTCAATTAAAATAATTTCCATAATGCTACTGGTATTATAAACAAATGGTATGTGTTGAAATTTATAATATATACTGTAATATAAAACTAACACTCAAATGTAATTTTCTTTTGCTTTTTCTTTTCTAACATTGATAACCTTAACTACATGAGTTAATTAATTGATAATATTTATAACAAAAAATTTCATAATGCAAAGTAAGTTCCAAAATCTACTAGTGGGGTCATATTTTATCTTTCTTGTGAGCATTGCCATAAAAATATACCTTAAAGATACAACCGAAATTTCAGGCCTTAATTAGTAAAATTGCTTCTCAGACTTAGTCCACATGCATGACCTTGACACTTTAACCTAGCAGACCTGTTAATGCATAAATTTCAGAGATGTTCTTCTACAAATTCAATACAAAATAAAAATACTGTAGGAAATCAGTCTCATAGCCACTGAGTTCTAAAATCTGTGGAAGGATCTTCATAATAAATTTAGTATAACCAGAGGGAAAGTGTAGCCATTTTTATTAACGAAGAAGATTGATTACTGTTTAATTAGTTATTCACCTTGATATATTTATGTTTGTATATTTAAATATTTTAAAGTTATATAGTTAATTTTCCTTATTGTTCCTGTAAGTCTGTGTAATTGGTCTGGCCTATACTCAGTGTAAACAGCTAAAATAACAATAAATTCAACTGAACTGTTTCGTTTTGGCACGGTGGCGCAGTGGTAGCGCTGCTGCCTCGCAGTTAGGAGACCTGGGTTTGCTTCCCGGGTCCTCCCTGCGTGGAGTTTGCATGTTCTCCTTGTGTCTGCGTGGGTTTCCTCCCACAGTACAAAGACATGCAGGTTAGGTGGATTGGCGATTCTAAATTGTCCCTTGTTTGTGTGTGTCCTGCAGTGGGTTGGCACCCTGCCTGGGATTGGTTTCTGCCCTGTGTTGGCTGGGATTGGCTCCAGCAGACCCCCGTGACCCTGTGTTCAGATTCAGAGGGTTGGAAAATGGACGGATGGATGTTTCTTTTTTTAAATCAAAAGCACTTCAAATGGAACACCTCTGAAATTCAGTCTTGCGTGGCAAACAATGTTTAACACTGTCCTCAAGTAGCACTCAAACTAATTAATCCCATTCAATAGCTAAAAATTTTCTAAACATTTTTACTCAGTACTATTTTCTCTTTTCTTTGCTGTTTTGACCACTATTTATAGTTTTATTTTTCACCTGTGAATTATTACAGTGCTCTCTACTTCAGTCTTCCAAAGAGACTGATGTATAAACTCCAAATGGAACAAAATATTGCTGCTTATCTTCTGATACACAGGCTGAGGCTCTTGTACTGGTTTCCTGTTGTACAATGTTATTTTTAACTTTAAAAACTCTGTATTGCACATTTTCCTACTTACTGACTTTGAATAATCTTTATCTAGTATGTACCCTCCATCTTCTCTCTTTCTCTCAGTCACTCTTGCACAATCACACAAACATGTATACACATTCAGAACACACACACACTGTCTGCATGGATTCTTTTGATGACTTGCCTCTTCTGACAGCATGGGTCTTCCAGGGACTGTTCATGGAAAAAATGCCACAGATACATACAGTAGGTGGATATTTAAGTCCAGTCAGTTGTTTGTTTGATGCAATGGAAAACTGCCATTTTTTGGAAAACTTAAAAAGTGAAACAAATTATTATTTAGGCATTAGAGAAATTTTAGTTAGGATTTTTGTTTTTGTTTTTGCCTTGGTGTGCACTTAAAATTTACCTTGGTTTTGCCTTAATTAATTTTGCCAATCTGTTAAACTGTGACAAAAACCAAGATTCTGGTTAGTCATAAAAATCATTTGCTTTTATTCAAACCATTTATGATATATGATTTTTCTAAGTTTCTTTTACTCAATTTTGCTTTTTTTGTAACTAAGGTAAAATTAAAATTAGAATGATTTTTGCTTTTCATTGGTGTTTCAAACTGGCAACACAATACTAGAAATAAATGTACTTTGTGCTTTTGTTTTATACACTGTAAAGACGCTGGATAAAGGCTGGGTTGGTTGTCATAGAAACTCACTTGCCCATTACAAATAGTCGTGGTGAAATGTGGCATTGATTCTCTGATTCACATTCACATGCACTGAACAGATGATTACATACATACAGTAGGTCTGGATAGTATTGTTCCACCTATGCAACATATTTGAAATGCATATTTCAATATTATAAATAGCTGCGAAATTTAAAACCGAGTGCTAAAATTTTAAATAATCCAAAAAACTATGACACATATTCATACTTGCCCCAAATTGCACATTTTATTTTTATATACAGGAAACAGAGAAAAAAGGATAATATTTTTATTCAGACCTGCACACAGAACATGGCTTCACTATTTGAACTAAAATAAAGAACCAGACATTTAATTTCCTGAATTCAATATATATTAATGGAAATAATGAAAAGAAAAGGATGTAAATATAAAGGAAGGTTATATTTTGACAACTGATTATTCTCAGTTATTGATGTATTAATTTTAAAAGTAACATGGTTGATTTTTATAGAATTAAAGAGCATTTGTATCATAAACCATACAGATTATTTTTTTTATTAACCATATAACTTCTTATTTCAGTGGCTTTTTTAAATTTTAAATTTGTAAAGTGGTGTTATCAAACTAAAACAGTCTGCTTGGGCTTCATAGCTGCCAAACTACTGATATGTAATTTTTATTATCATAAAATAGGGTATTTCACACAATAACATAAAATGATGTACTTTGCCAAAAAAAAATTTCTCATCTCTCATTGATTGCAAAGAATCTCTCTCTCTCTCTCTCTCTCTCTCTCTCTCTCTCTCTATATATATATATATATATATATATATATATATATATATATACAGTATATATGTTGATACAGAGTTAAATAGGAAAATGTTAATTGAGTATTCTGCTGCTTACAACTATTTATGAATAAAAAATATACAGTGAAATTGAAATATGCAGTAGCTGTCAATAGTTCTTAACCTGTATCCTACACACTCAAGTCAGTATGAAAAGCCAATATTTGAACATTTATTTGTTTCCATTTCTGCTAAAAGTTTATACAATTCATTGCTTAACAAGCTGTGTTTTACAGTGACTCTCATCTGCAGTCATTTTGCAGTCTTGTCATGTTAGTATTAAAAGCTTTTTGTAAATAATTATAGATCTCAGTTTCACTTACATTGCATTATCACTATAAATATTAAAATATTTTCACAACCAATGTAAGTAAATAGTAAACATAAATGACATTCTTAATTACCACTTATTACCACTGTGTTATCCAGTTTACAAGAACAATTGCCTTTATCACAAAGATTCAGTAAGAAGGTTTATTGATGACACTTTTCTTGTAGGGTTTCATCACAAATTGACCTGCATGCATTTAGAAAAGATTGAGCTAATCAAGAGTAATTTTCCAAAAAGCTTAGTAATACTCAGACCTCGTTAGCTCATATTTAAGATAATTTGTTAATTAGAAGAAGATCATAATCTTTTTTGGAATTAAGAAGTGTACCGACCTGTATTTTCTGTGTTTTCAGCGGTGTTCTTTATTTGGACTGTCATAGTAAAACAGAGGTCACCCTATGTTGTTCACAAAAAAAAACCATTGGCACTCTTATTTGGACAATGTAATAACAATAGCAATAATAATAAGTAAATGTTGCAATATACAATAAAAATAAAATTATAAGTGTAGGTTATAAATTAGTGCAAAAGTTGATGTTTGTAGCTTTAATAATTTTAGACAATTTCAGTACATAATGTGTGAGTACATAATAAAAAGAATCTTTTTAGTTAGCCAATCAAAGGTGTCATTTTGCTTGACTTCTCACTACATCCATAATGGCTAACACGGTGCAACACCCTAGTATTTCAGTGCTAATCAATCAAACTCTATGTAATTAGTCATGTCTTTGAAAGTGGTGAAGTTGAATCCCCCCTTAGCACCAGCAACAACAATCACATTTTTCCAGGGAACTGTGCAACTTAACTGGAGATGCCAGTAGAGACAGCATTGTCCACCAAGCAAAGTTGCTGGTCTATTGCTGTTTTGTGGGCATTAACCCCTTGTACCATCTGAGTAATCAACAATTAATAGAGAAATATAAGCTGCCCAGGGATGAAATAATGACCCTTCTTTGTCTGGTGGAGGACAAATTGGAAAGAGGAACACACCAGAATTTTCCCCTCAGTCTCACTGTGCAGCTTCTGTCAGTTCTCCATTTCTATGCCACTTGTAGATTCCTGCATACCATCAGTGATGCCCATGGCCTCAGTAAAGGTGTTGTGACTAAATGTGTGCATGCAATGACCAAATTACTATTGCACCATGCATGCAACTACATACGGTTTCCAGGAGGAGGGGATGCCTTGCATGACACTGAATTTGGTTCCCAAGCCATTGCAGTCATACCTGTCATTGTAGATGCCTTTATCCTTATTCATAGTCCCAGACTTCTGAATCACATCTACACCTGATGAAAAGGCTTATCGGCACTAAATGTTCAGGTGATATGCAACCATCATGGTCTTTTTACAGAGATTGTGGTCAATTGGCCTGGGGGTACACATGATGCTTCTATCTGGTCCAAGTCTGGAGTGTGTCAGATGGCAAGGGATGGCGTATTTACTGGTGGCTGGAAACTGGGAGAAAATGCATATCCTCTTTGCAAATACCTGAATCCCTAGACCATGAATGAGGAGAGGTATAAAACTGTAGACCAAAGTACATACGCTCTTGTAGATTGTGCTCTATGCATGTGAAAAATATGATTCTAGTGCCCGAACAAACCCTCAGGGGGTCTAAGATTTTCCTGTGAAGGTGGCCATGTTGTTATTGTTTCATATGCGCTGCTGCACAACATTACATACTGACATATCACTTTCTCAACAGAAAGAGCAAGATGACATTGAGGAGGCAGAGAAAGACAAAATTGAAGTGGTTAGACAAACAAAGGAGGGACACCAAAGCAGATATCTAGCTAGAGGACATAAATGTGTTTCCTTGATATTGTTTTACTAATGTTTAGAGTACTGTATTTGTAGTGTTTATTTTACATTGTCAGTTTTCTGTGTTACAACATTAAATACACATAGTCATACAATTTAAACTTTATTATGTTCAGCGTCCAGAAATTAATACAAAAATACAAAACAAAAAGTACAAAGCAAGAAACAAATGACAGTCAAAATATAAAAATATGCCAATAATGAAGCCTTAAAGAAGCCTGTTTGGTCTGGAGCGTGTGTGTCTGCAAAGAGAGTACAAATATCATTGACAAAGTCAAATATACTTTTGTTTAATGTATACAGGTCACCTTCTGAGAGGAATATAATAGGCCTGCTACTCCTCTGGGGTGAGAGAAGCTGACTGTGACTTCCCAATACCAGTTTTGGACCTTTGTCTTCTCACCTCAGCCTCCTTTCTTTTGGCAACACTGTCAACTTTTTTTCTGATTTCAGTGTCAGATCTTCTGTGGCACTACAGGCATTTATTCTGTCTGCAATCTCCTCCCATTTATTTTTCTTCTTAGTGTTAGAAATGCGTCCACTTCTTTTTTTTTTGCCACATCCTTCATAAGTTGTCTTAACTCATCGTTTGTGAAATGTTGCTTCTTTTTTGTATCACTGTCAGCAGTGGCGTAGCTCATGTTCGCGCCACTCGGGGCGGGGCTTCAATTTACTGCCCTTCAACGTATCTGAATATGTTAACTTATTTAAATAGAGAATTAAAATGACATATTGAGAAAAATTAAGATACATTTTGCATATTTATATATAGAGAAACAGCAATATTTTTTTTCACATATAATTATTTATAAGCATCAACTAGACAAGAATATAGTACAGACGCACTGATAAGCCGTGTTCTGATTATTAGTTTAATATAATTACGCTGCAAAAACCAGAACCGGTGTGGTGTACAAGTGATAGGTGGGGATGAGCAAGAACGCATTCGGATTGATAACGAAACAAAATTATACATTGTTTTTTAGTTGTTTATCTTCCTAGAAATTATTATCGGTGTAATGTTTCTGTTTATTTTTGTTATTGCCTCATAAATTTCAACTGTCTGATGCCGTCACAGAAGGACCGTCTGAAAATGACTTTTGAAACATTTGTGGATGAAAATCAGTGAATTTGACTTTTTTTCATTCATGAGTGATATTTTTCCAAATCCTGCTGCTTACACGTGAAGTGTTCTGAGCCTTTTGGCCAATAATGCCGCCCCCAAAAATGTGCCGCCCGGGGCGGACCGCCCCCTCCGCCCGCCCCTAGCTACACCACTGACTGTCAGCCATTGTTCTCTTTTTCACGGAAACCACTTTATCTTTTGAGCCCATTTATAGATTTATAATTAAGATATTAAATTAATTTGGTCTTTATTTGTTTCAATTGATTTAATTATTTTTTTTTACATTCACACATGTCTAATGTGACAATATGTCTATCTATAATATACTTCAAAGAAATCATCAAAGAAGTATGTTAAACTCATTGGTTAAATGTTAGATAATGAAGGGCTTCAGGAAACCCTTGTAAAACTCACTTGTTTTTTTTTCCTCCGTCATTCACTATCTTGTTTGCTATTCACCAAAATTGATTATTTTTGGGAAATGCACCCCAAATGGTGTAGCCTTAATAATATGGCATTACATATCAAAGAACAAAAGAATTAATTGTGGACACTGAGAAAAAGTAATGGATAATTTCAAGATTTTAGCCGCCAGCAGTTATGTTACTCTAAACTGGGTAGTCAACATGTCTCCTACAGCCAAGAGAGCTCATCAGAAATGATTATTACACTATATTGAACTATTTTCTGCCGGTCCTTCATTAAATTGGATCTTCTCTATTTGATATGCTATGATCAAGAAGCAACATAAAAAAGAGAATGGTATCGATTGTTCCTAAATTAATTAATCTCTCCCTCTATACCATGGGTTTATTCTAATATTGTAGATTGAAATGTAAAGTCATTAAGATTTTTCCATATTTGTCCCAGCTTGTCCATACCTTGTTTTTTTCCTCCTGTCAAAGACACATAAGGTATCTTAAATTAATTAATGAATATAACTTACCTGGGCAGGAAAGGATGTGAGTATGCAAATTAATGTGTCTGCAGGCAACTGGAGCCCAACCACAGGTTACTTTAACAGAGTGTGCTAATGAATTGTTAAAGTACTGTATTTTTCAGCTTTGATGCAGTATAACTGCTAATTATTAACAGTAATTATTAAGCAGAAGTGTGTCAAGAAACGCTACTTGGGCTCCTTTATACCAACAACAATACATCTGCATAATGCCTCACTGCCACTGTGACAGCCATTTCAGAACTTTTCTTTCTTTTCAATTTTCTTGCTTTCTAGTCATTCTGATGTATGTTCAGACCATAGAGTGTGTGAATATTTATTTGTTTACTTACTTATGTACCTATTTATGTATTTTATTTATTTAAAGATCTTCTTTAAAAAGCCAAATTCCCCCCAAGAAAAAATAAAGTTCTATCTATCTATCTATCTATCTATCTATCTATCTATCTATCTATCTATCTATCTATCTATCTATCTATCTATCTATCTATCTATCTATCTATCTATCTATCTATGCAGTGAGGAAATTAATGTAGACCACACTGTTTTAAAACATATTTACTGACAGTAAAAGTAAGAACTGTTGACCTCTGAATATGATTTAAAGCTGGAGAAAGCAATATATTACCAGTTATCACAAATTACCACAGGCTGTGCTTAAAGTAAAAGCTAGTAGTCAAAACTAACAAACAGTACCGAATATGCAATGAATCAACAAGTAATAAAACACTTAGCTCAAGCAATGTGTAATGTTGGGAAAAATATGCAGCAAACAGTACCAAAAATAAACATATTGGAAAATATCCTTACTGTGGAAGTCACATTCCTAGAAAACAGGACTATTGCCCAGGAAAGAACAACAAGTGTTTGAAACATGAAAGTCACTTATTAAAAGAGTGTCTAGACCTCACACAACAGCTGGAAAAGTGAGGATGCAAATGTCTGCATCTAATGTTCTGACAAGAATGTCTGGATATTAAATAAACTCTAAGATGTAAATAAAAACTAGAAAAGTATGATGCTGTCTATATTACAAGTATTAGAGCACATCCACATCTACATAAAAAATACTATATACTTAGACCAAGACCTCAATAAGTTTCATCTGTGTCAAGGCCATGTATGAAACAGTTGCATCCACAGGCAACTTTAAAAATTGTCCCAAGAGACTTAAGCAAATAAACAGAACATATGCCCTTCCTTCTTACCAAAGCTTGTTAATATAATGCAGTAGCTATTTGCTGCTATTGTGTAATGGATGCTATTTTAAAGTAATTAGCCATCATGTCTGCAAAAGAATTATCCAGACTCAACACCCTAAACACAGTTTTTGATTGCTACTAATTTCCCAACCACTTCTTTGGAATGATTTCATTTGAAGACACGGTCTAGTAGAACTTTAGCTTGTGTTAACTTTTTCAGCTTTTAACAGAGAATTTAATTATATTGTAATATCTGTGTATCCTAACTTGAAATAACAAACATATTTGTTAATGGATCATTGAAAAATTTAATGTAAGTAGAGAATAGCACATTACAGATAGATGTACACTGACCAATCACAACTGATATTAGCAGTTATAGTTTAAATTGATATGAAATAATTGGTTAATCTGAATATAATTCTCGATTTTAATGTTTAAAATATCTCTGGCTCATGTTTGCTACCTTTGGGTCCTTGCTTCTTTAGGGAAAAAGAACATTGTGGGGTGTAGGTGCACTTCCTACTTATTTTGCCAAATTAATGAATTCAAATAAATTTAATTTTCCATTTTCATCATGTGTAGTTTTCGTATTGTACTTACTGTCAGCTTTTATTCTTCCAAGTCACTAAAATGTAGAAACATAAGACTTAAGTGAAATTGTACACTTTCATATGATTAGTTTCGCAATTACCAAAACTAATAAACAAGATGTTGTCAGTTCAGCAAAATGCTCATACCCCTGGATGAGTCTGAAGTTAAATGCCAACATGAATCAACTCTACACACATTCCCCCAACAAAGGTTACAGCTACATTTAGACACATGCAACCAAGTTAATTTTGAGAGTGTCACACACATGTGCTTTGGGGACAAAATCAGGGCTCATCTGATGGTAATAATACTCCGAGCTGCAGGCTGGCACTGTATCTTCTTGCCTCTTCTCTTCCTCCCTCTGCAGAACATAATACTGATGGTCCAAGACCACCAATGTCACTTCCAGTTTCAAACTTCTTGAATCTTCCTCTTCCTCCTGCCCAGCCTCAAAACCAGCTCCACTGCCATTGGGAGTCAACCAAATGAAAGACTCATTTCTGAAAAGATGCTTCATACATATGGATGATTTTTTTTGGCGCCTTTTTCAACAATTATAAGGGGTCACCTGTGGTGCCCCAGTTCTGTTTGATCACTTGTTGTCTTCTTTCTAAAAGAAATATGCATTTTGCGGTTGTAGCTATTTTTTATTTTACCCCTACTGTTGAGGCAGTCTGTTTTAATTTTAATGTAGTGACTTGCCATATAAATCAAAAAAGCAACGTTTCTGCCCATTGTGTAAAGATTTGCTCACTAAATGTAGTGTCATTATAAAAATATAAGTAATATTTATCATTTAATCATTGCTATATGAGTCCTCTTGTGGTAGACCACCTAGACCCACTGCAGTTTGCCTATTGGACAAAGATTGGAGTGGAGGATGACAATTACCTATCTGCTCCACTAGGCTTATTCACATCTAGACAAGACTGGCAGCATTGTAAGGATTAATTTTTTTGATTTTGCCAGACCCTTCCATACCATTCAGCCATCCCTGTTATGGGACAAACTAAAAGAAATGCTGGAGAATGATTATTTGGTGTCCTGGATAAAGGACTATCTGTCAGGCAGACTGCACTTTGTGAGACTCAAGGACTGTGCTTCTGATACAGATGTGAGCAACACTGGAGCACCTCAAGAAACAGTCCCATCTCATTTTCTCTTCACTCTGTACACCTCTGACTACAAATATAACAACAGGTCATATCACTTGCAGAAATTCTCAGATGATTCTGCACTTATGGAGTAGATAGATAGATAGATAGATAGATAGATAGATAGATAGATAGATAGATAGATAGATAGATAGATAGATAGATAGATAGATAGATAGATAGATAGATAGATAGATAGATAGATAGATAGATAGATAGATAGATACTTTATTAATCCCAGGGGGAAATTCACAGGGGGATGAGACAGAGTATAGGAGTCAGGTGAAGAACTTTGCTTCTTGGTGCAAAGAGAATTGTCTACACCTTAAAGTCGGCAAAATCAACAAGATGGTTATTGATTTTCACCACACGAAAGAGCCACTGTGGATGTAGAGGTGGTCCAATCCTTGAAGTACCTGGGGTTCCATAGTAATGACAGATTGGACTGGTGTCGGAACACAGAGGAACTATATAAGAAAGGGCAGAGCAGGCTCTTCTTCTTTAGGAGACTGTGTTCCTTTAATATGGGAAGTGACATCCTTCACATCTATAACTCTGTGATGGCTAGTGCGATTTTCTGGGCTGTGATGTTTTGGGCTGGTAACATCACTTCAAAAAAGGGTCTCCGAATCAACAAGCTAATTAAAAGAACACACTCAATTATAAGACACACTCTTGACAACCTGGAGGTGGTAACGAAGGAGACAATTAAAACAAAATTTAGTGCCAACAACAAATCTGAATAATGCTGCTCATCCTCTCTCTGACACACTATGGAGTATTTTCAGGCAATGAATTAGTCAGCAGAAGTGTGTTAATAAATGCTACTGGGGATCCTTTTTATCAACAGTAACATGTTTGCAGAATGCCCCACTGTGACTGTGACAGCCAAGTCAGAACTTTTCTTTTTTAATCTTCTTGTTTTATAGACATTCTAGTGTGTGTTCAGAAAAAATTTGATGTCCATCATGAGTTACAAAAATGCAAACTAATAATTTAAAAATATACCATAAATTAAGTTATAACCTTAAGTTATAAGTTTTAGTTATAAACTAAATCCAATAATAAAAGTCAAAGCACTTCATAATAGATAATAACACTCATGGAGATGCAATACAATTTATGCAGAAACATTGTAAAATATTATGAAAGTTAGCAATGTGTTACAAAACACAGTCAAATGTAATGGTTTGCCAGTTAATGTTGACACTGTCCTATATTCACTGAGAAAGCAGTGTATTGTAAAGTAAAAGATAAAAGAGACCAAGTAATGAAATATGGGATGTTAGAAAATTAAATACATAAAATTTGCTTGTCATTTATTTTGTTAATAATTTTTTTACAATTAGTAATAACCATCATGCACGTTCATTCCATATGAATTTTTGGTTTGAAAGGAAAAACATTCCAAAATCTTTTGTCATGGAGACATTTTGGATCAAAACGTGTTTTTTAAATATGACATATTGAATATTTTACTCATTGCTTTCTTGCATTTGAAACACATTTTGTTTCAATATTGTTATTTTTTTTATCATTGTTATAACAGATTTCTACTTTTTTACAAATATTGCAAATATGGCTATGATACCCTCAAAGGAAGTTTCTCTTATGGTAATTTAATCCAAGGCTAAGAAAATAGATATATAAATAAATCTATTATATAATGATATCTATCTAAAATATACTTCTTAATTAGCATTATCATATAATATAATGTAAAGCAATTCAAATTGTGTAGGAGTCTCAGCACTCAAGAAGAGGAAGATATAAAGGAGTTTCACAGAAAGTCTTTAAGATAGTAAAATGGACTCAGTAGAAGCAACAGAAGAGGCCGTGTATAGTCATTCAGTCATTCTCCAACCCGCTATATCCTAACACAGGGTCCTGGGGGTCTGCCGGTGCCAATTGCAGCCAGCACAGGATGCAAGGCAGGAACAAACCCCAGGCAGGGTGCCAGCCCACCACAGGGCACACACACACACCCACACACCAAGCACAAACTAGGGACAATTTAGGATCGCCAATGCACCTAACCTGCATGTCTTTGGACTGTGGGAGGAAACATGAACAGGCCTTGTATATGCCATTGTGAAAGCACAGGTGTTGGTAGGGTCATATATGGGTTGTAAATATAATAAATTACCAAAAATGGTATTAGACAGGGGCACTCAAACAGGAGAGGAAATCTGGGCAAAGTAATGCAATGTTTTGATTAGAATAATAGAGTTGAGGAAGGAATGCCAGAAGAGGTAACATATTCTGAAAGCACACAATCAGAAAAAGAAACATGTGGGATAGTGCTGTTCCTTTTTCAGAACATTAAGGCAACTTTGAGAGCAACTAAAGGCTTGGGGGAGCAGGTACATCTGTAATTATAAGAAAGAGTCCCATCTTGGCATGCCTGTAGCAAATGTCAAGTAACCTCTAGCTTGTATTTTGATGAGATGAGATTTAAAACCTCTTCACAATAAGAAGCAAATTGAGACCAGACCCAAGATAAGAATTTGTGGTGAAGGCTTAACTGGTAAGAGGAAAAAGGACAGAGAGAGAGAGTGTGAACAAAAAATGTGGGGTGAAAAAGTGAAACTTTAACATGGTCCTGTGACAAGCCACTTCACTGGATAGACAAGGTTTCAAAATATATTGGGGCAAGCAGGAACATTTTGTTTGTTCAAGACTTTCATAGTTCCCTATTTTCATCTCTCTTTTGTAAATTCTCTTTTGGTGTGACAACAGTCAGCCATCCTTCTAAAGACAGAGTGATGTAGACAGTAAGAATCCTTTGAGTCGGTGCAGTTGAACACCAGCATGCTGCCACAATACTACGTTTCATTTAATGGTTGAACTGTCAAAAAGTGTCCCATCTCTTTGCTCGTGACAAGGCAACTTTGAATAAAATATTATAATAGCTAATGTATACTTCTTTAGTAGTTAAGGAATGTGTCAAAACAGCATGCAGTATTTCATATTTAAAATGTTCAAACAGGGAGGATGGGTAGTACTGATAATGTATTGTTGCTTCTTTGTAAGTTTGTTCCAGCATAGAGAAGCAATGACATAACCTTTTCAACAAATCCAGTGAAACTTTGATTAAAAAACATGGTTTTTGTTGTGTCAGACTTGACAAATATTACATTTTTATTTCTATCATGCTCCAAATGATCAATAAATGAGGAACAATCCAAATGATCCTCATCTTTGCTATAGTAATGCTTATTTGTTGTGCTACTCGGGGATTGCACAGTTAGCTAATATAATCAGAAGAGCACAGGCTCAAATAAGATAGAACAGTTACAGTTTTCATTCTGGGGTGGTAGTATAGTTTTACATGCCAGTGTGGGAAAAATGGTACTGCCAGTGGATGTTAGACTATGAATGTTTAGTAGGTGCTCAATTTACTAGAGGTCACCCAAGAACTTCAAGGAAATTACATATAAAGTATAACACTACTGGTTTCTCAGGTGTAGCACCTACACCTAAGAGACAGGTCAAATACTTAACAATATTGTCCCTGTGTGGTAGTCTGTTTTTGTTTCTGTTTTCTTTCTCCATGTTATATTCACTTCTACCCTTTATGGTTAAAGTATATGTTAATACCTTAACGTCTTTTGTCCTGGCTGCTAATCCAGGTTTGTAGAAATGCAATTAAGACTTTATAACAATGATAATATAAAGCAAATGTTATAGCATAATGAAGTAATGTTTTTTTTCTTCCCATTTATTAGTTAAATGCTAAAGTATTTTGTAGACCTTAATAGTTTATCCAGAACTACCAAAACACAATGTAGGTTACAGTTTTTACTCAGGTTCTAGTAAAGAATATGCAATCATACTGCAATCTTTATGGATTGTAGAAATATAACATAATATTAAGTGAAAAGTGATTAAAGAGATTATATGCAAGTGACGTACATTTGGTGAAAATGCATTTTATATATCTTGATGTATTCTGAAATGGATTAATAACAATGTCATGTTTCTATGATTAAAGTTTTATTGATGAAACAACACCTTCACGCTGCACAATCACAGCTGAGTCACTAAAATTAACATTCAACCTTTCTAATTTTAATCTTTAATTTTGATTCAACAAGAGCTTCAAACCATTCATAACTTTAATTATATTTTAAGGACAGTAAGGACTTTGTACAATCAAGTTTTCATCACAACATAAATATTAACAGATATGCAATTAGTATTATGCAGCCACTTCATAAAAATAATTATTGTTATTTCACAATATTTTGCTTTATAGTGGAAGTAAAAACCTATAGCAGAATATGCTATTTTACAAAGTTTAAATAATAGTGCTTCCAAGCTATACCATTTTTGCACACTAATCTTTACAAATTTCTTAATTTACATTATAATTTCTATTAAGACATAACTTTTACTTGGAAATGTGCCCCACAGTGAAGAATTTAAGCCATTTTATTTATGGCCTATTGGTACCTCTACTGCATTCAAGCAATAACTAGTACATTGCCAGTTGTGATATTAGGTTTACAAACTCTGTAACTGTTTATCCTTGAGGCTTTACCACTTGATGTTGTGTAATTGAGACTGCCACTTCCATAAATGCAAATGCATTGTGAAAAGTCATTGTAAGATCCTAAATGCTTTTAAGACAATATCATTCAGATTAATAGGTAGCTGGGAGAAATAAGTAAATGCAATCCATATTGTTTAAATAACCCATTCATTTTTCCCAGTTAGAATCACAGTAGCAATTAGCAAGAAATAATTCAATTGTTATCCTGTGCTAACACATTGAAGAAATGAGCAAAAGTGCATTATATTTCTGACAAAAAAAACAAGAAACATTTATACAGTCTATTTAGACTTTAGGGATTTACAACAAGTGGTATCCAGACCTCAATACTGATGCAAAATGATTTCATTGTCATTCTGAGTTTTAATTTTCTGTGCTTCCTACAGAGCAGGAGAATTATGTTTGTAATAATGAATTTACAGTATGGAAACCTCATTTTATTTGTTCTATCTTTTTATGTTGTTGTTTTCTCAATAAATTAATGGTTACAGTACATACTTTTTAATGAATAACTAAGTAGTTTTGATCTATACTTCAATGGTTCAATTCACAAACAAAATCTACAAAAGTCACAAAAAAACTACAAAATACAAGAGAATTAATACTAATTTTTTATTATATATTGTATGTGTTCAATTTTGAAAAGCAAAATAAAGTACTATTTAAAGTTACTATGTATTAGGCATTTTGGTTTGTTAGTTACAAATGGAATTTTTGATTTAATTTTAAAAGAAATACAATTCAGTTACCAATACATTTTTCATTGTTTTATGTTTTTTTGTGTGCAAAATGTAGTTATGGACTCATAATCAAAAGTCAACAATACATTATCATGTTACAATTTATGTTAACATTTTTGTTGATTATCAAATCAAAGCAAATAAAGAACAGGAAAAGAAATGCTAGTATACATGAGAACACATGCTATTCATAGTTTGACAAATTATCCAGGTCATAAGTATTTCTGTTTGATGTTCTTTAAGGAAAAAGTATCAGTTTAGAAAAATACACTAAATTTCAAAGAGTTTGTGTTACTAAAATTTTAACAGAGTACTCACACAGTGAGGAAATAAAAACTAAATACTAATTCCTTCTTTAATGACGCTTTAACTTAATTCTGCTAGCTTTGATAAAGTGTACAGTAGTGTCCTCCAAATGTTAATAATGCATTTATTGGAAAATTGAATGTTAATTCACATGACTCACAAAGAAATTCTACAAAGCAAGCAAAAATAATACTACATAGAAAGAAAAGAAAGCAAAAGTAAATATTTTCCATATAATATACAGATTGTGTCATTATGTTAAGAGTTTTATTTGTTGAAAAGTTGGAAAATCAATATTTGAAGCAGCCCTGGTAGTTATACTTGAGATTGTGATTATACAAACAGATAAATAAATTGATCAATTAAGTTCTTAATTAAAATCGTTGGTAATGTTCATCATTGGGATTGTCAAAATAAATTAATAATTGGCTGAAACTAATCGATTTTTACATTATGTACAACATAACATGTGTAAATGTGGGTGCATCATTATGTTGCTTGACAAATTTGCATGATACATACCCTAGTGTTGTAGGATTTGCTTTCAATAGAAATCAATTCCACTTAATCTATCTATCTATCTATCTATCTATCTATCTATCTATCTATCTATCTATCTATCTATCTATCTATCTATCTATCTATCTATCTATCTATCTAACATAGATATTACAACATTTGGGAAACTTTACTCTGCAGGAATATGCTAGTTGTACAACATTTTGATGAGTTTCTATGTCTTTCTACTGTATGTCTTATCAAGACATATTATTTTAGTGTAACTCATGTAAAAGTTTCAAAGAAAAGGCTACATTTTCACTTTCACTATGAAGAGATGTAAAAAATATACCAAAGTATGTTCACAGAAGAATAAGTAATCACATCTTAGGAAATAAATAAAGCTGACACAAAATAAAAACAACCTGTAATGCTATATTAACTGTTCTGGCACTTTGAAATTTGTTTAAGTGGTTACCAGATATATTTCTTTTCTAGGTGCACATTTCTTGATTCATCTCTGCTTTTCTTAAGCCTAACTTTATAGAATGTTGACATAAAAACATTATACATACTTCTTAGAGCATGACTACAATCTCACTACAGACAGCACCTGATCATCTATTTTGTCATTCCAAAAATCATTTAACTGCAACAAACGTAACTTCAGAATACAGTAAAGGGAGAACATAGGCTCTTACTTACACAAACACCAGTTATCAAAATCAATGCAAAACTCAACTAGCAGCAAAACATCTATTAAAAATGGTATCAATCCCTAATTGGTAAGCCTCCAACAGAATCGCCATGTATTCTTCAAACAAAACACAGTGAAACCATCATTTCAAAGCTTTATCCATATGCTTAAATACTTAATCATTCAAAACTTTGGCAAGTATGCCTGTAAAAATCAAATAATACAAAGAAATAAACACAAACAATAACTTAAAGCAACAGTTAAAAGGAAATAAGAACAAATTAAAAACAAAAAATTTAACATCCGAAATAAGTCTCCAGCGCACCTTATGATTCATAGACATCCTAATATTATAAAAAGTCTGGGGATTATTAAAGCATATGACAAACGCAAAGATATTATTGTAAAAAGAGAAACAAGAAAAACTCACAGTTGTGAAGTTACTGGGATGGCAATAGGTCCCACGGAAGGTACACTGCAGCAGCATCTCATTAATGTCATGTCCAGTACGGTTGTAGAAATCGGTCATATTGAATGGTTTGGCCTTAAAACCCCTGAAATTGGCCTTTTCCTTTAGGGCTGCTACTACTTCAGGTTCAGCTAGATGAGGATTGGCAATTTCATAATTATCATTCAACAATGCCAATAATTCACCAACATGAAACAGGTCATTGCGAGTAATCTTTGAAAACCGAAACTCATTGAGGTTGCAGATGGTAACAGCAGGGAAGGTGAGGTTTGGTGCTGCCACCTCATCCAGTTTAGTAACATGTGGATAAGTAAAGTAGTAGGTGACCCTCTCCACACAGACTATCAGAAGCAAACCTAGTGAACCCAAGAAGGATAAAGTCCAAAGGAAGCGGCGAAAGGTCATAGGGCCATAAGCAAAAATATGGCTCATGCCATGCAATGTAGAATTGTTGGCAAATGCTTGCAAGTTGGATGGTCGAATGCTTTCAATGCTTTCCTCAGAATCACCCTTCATTTCTGCAGCAAAGGTAGCTTATTGAAGAGAAATGTTACAAAAATATGTTGTTAAATCTAGCTTTTAGCCCACTGCTGTTTTTAAACTCCTTAAATCCTTTTTATTTTGTTTATACTAACCAGATATTTGGAATTTATAGTACTGAGAGCATCAATCCTTTGCTTTATTTCATATTATTTATTGTTAGTCTGGTCTTTCAAAAAGAAAAAACATGAACAGACTGACAGCTCCTAATCACCCACTTTCAGAGACCCTCCCTCAGTGAATGCTGAAGAGGGAGCTGGAGAAATCAAAGAAAAAGAGAAAATAATATAAGGAGAATACAAGGGTGTATGAAAAGGTAGGTGGAGGGGGGTAAGTCTTAGCTCTCAATGGGACCCTTCTTCAACCAATCGGAAAGAATGCCTCTGCATCGCCACGACGACAGAATGCAATGTATTTGTGAATGGACAAAGGGGGCGGGGGTGATGAATTAAAAAACAGATCGCTCCCCCTTTTGCTTTCTTTCACTCTCGCTCTCGCTCTATTTCTGGGCAAAAAAAAATAAAAAAAAAATGACGGGTCGCAGATCTATCAGTGACCCACCTCTTAGTGCCTTGATAGTTCAAGCCTCCACCAGGTTCACTTCTTTCCTTGCCGATCCACCAAAATGCTGCAAAGTATACCCTCTTAATAGCTCTTTTGGTGCTTCTGTCGTTTAGTGCCCGGAGCCTTAAAGAATCTGTATGCTTTCTCCTGATCTTTTGACAGTATAGATCCAGCTGTCTGCCTCTTCTCTCTCTGCCTCTCCTCTCTCTCTCTCTCCCTCTCTCTCTCTCGCTCTCTCTCTCTCTCTCTCTCTCTCTCTCTCTCTCTCTCTCTCTCACTCTCTCTCTCTCACACATACGCTCTCTTTAGTAGTCAAGGTCCATCCTGCTACCGAACATGCTCAGAGATTTCTATGGCTCCTCTGCTTCCATGTCTCAGCACAGGGAGTCTCTCTTGTTTTGCTAAAACTTCACTGCATTATATTCCATTGCATTATATTTATATGTTCCAATATGCATATGTTATTATGAGCAGATGAAATCTGGAAGTGTTCAAGAGTGCCACAGGTAGGCAGTAAAATAAAGGAAAGGTTTTTTGCACCTTTTTCTGTTATCAATAAGTCTTTCTCCATATTTCAACTTCTTTCACAGATTTTTGTTTAAGTACTAGTAGGATTGGCATCTGTGTTTTTACTGTATTTATTAGGCTCAGTCTGTTTAAATATCTATTGATCAAAATGCAGAAATTGATCTATCATTCAGTGTCTAGTGACTGGGTTCTTGCAATTTGTCAAGCCCTGACATATAACAGAGAGCACTGAATGAAAACCCCGCAGTCTCATTTTGTTTTTATTAATCATTTTGAATTACAGCTCATGCTACCCTGGTTGACTGACTATGAGAACCCTGCAGAGCCTAGCAACTCCTTTTTAATATCACAAATGGAGTTTTTGGTTTTCATGTTTCTTTTTTTCTTTTTTTTTTTTTTTTGCAATTTTCTCCAAAGTTACAACTAGAGGAGGAAATGTATTTTTATACACAATGCTGTGACTTTTCACGCTGGTTCAAACTGCTGGCCAGACCATATGAAACTATTATGGTAGTAGCCTCCTGCAGTCATATGAATAGAAGAACACTGTCATTTTAAGTCAATGAAAATTCCATACAGTTTATGATTTTTTATTAGGAACAGAAAACATGGTCTAGATTTTATGATTCATCAACAGTCTGTTGAATAAAATGTTTTTCTTAGGAGTTTTTGATATATAACAGTTTTCATAAACTCCAAGAAAAAATTGTTAAAATGCATAGAGCAAGCAATTTTCTGGGTTAGTCACTACTTGCATCAACAGTCTTATAGATGCTCTTATCCCTGTATATTTCCTTCGATTAACATCATCTACTGTTTTATGTTTCACTGACATTCTACTCGTGACAAAAAATATTGCTGCCAATAAATACATAAGGTTCAACACTTTCAGTTTTCCATTTTTTAAATTGTTTAAGTTTTAAATTTTTAATTTAGAAAGTAACAAGGGAACATGCTGAAAGATGGTGTTCAATTTAGCCACGGTGCACCATTTTGTATAGATGTGTGTTTATAAAAATATAGTTGATGGCACACTTTAGATAATATATTAATAGTATGACTATCAGGAATCTGCAAGTACCTCCCATATCTGTATAGGTTTACCCAGTGTATTTTGGTATCTCCTTCAGCATAGCATAGATGTATAACTCACAGTGGTAGAAGGCAACAAATTGAATTTACTTTTGTTACTCATTTTTTCCAGGGAATTGTACCTTTTAAAGTATTTTTAAATCTTAATACATTTACTCTTTAAAAACTATATTTATTTAGTAAATATTCTACTTTATTACATTTTCAAGGCTGGTCGGTTCAAAGTTCAATTGATTGACAATTAAAACTACATTTAAAAATTATGGGGTTCATAGGTCATTATCTGGAAGTGCAAAGTATTTTAGTAAATGATATAATAAAAAAAAGGTTTTTTTTTGTTTTCTCTGGCTCAGTAGGCTATGTCTATATATATTTCAGTATATTATAGTATACTGTAATGATTCACGTTATTAGCTAATTGGTGAATTTGTACAGTGTGTCTTTTTGACATATCCTGCAACGGATTTAAGCCATGGATAATGTCATTCACATTTGAGGTAATGATACTGTAAACATCTTTGTTTTGTAGGAGGACTCACAGTCACATTAGCAGCAAAATCCATTCTCTACTACACTAGTGCTAACTAACTGGACCAAGCCATTGGTGTTTGCAGATCTCACAACAAGAATGATGTAGGTGAAGCATATGGAGAGACAGCTCATATTGCTTTTTGATTTATTTATTTAGTTATCTAACATATCTTCACATGTGATAGTAAGGAAAAATGATCATAGTTGTTGATTGTATTATAGATTACTAGGGTGGTTCGCCCCCTGCTCGCTTTGCTCGCCAACCCCCCTGGCCTGTGCTACGCTCTAGCCACTTTGCATCTCTACCATTCGCGTTGTGAAGATGGGGGCTGAACACTCCTCAAGGAAACAGTGATACAATGGGAAACAAATACAGTTTTTTTTTACCTCCTCTTTGCTCAATCAGCTGCTGGCTTCCTACTGATGCCGTGCCGTGTGATCTGCATCCCGTGTGGCCCTTCGAACATTTAATACTAGAATTACCAGAGCCTACGAAAAAACTTCTGGCTCACCTTTAATCCCTTCGCACCTCTCCATCAGCGTCTTTTGTCTTCTAAATGTGTCGATAAGCCCAAGCAGCAAGCAGCCTGCTATACCATCCCCCCACCACCTCAGAACGGGCAAGAAAAGAAGTTCTGTAGACATGAACTGTATAATGTGTGAAGGCTGATTGCCAAATATCAAATAAATACTTTCACAAAAGGTGCAAGTACAATACAACAGCTTCCATGGTGCAGCGGTAAGATTATAATCCGGAGGTCGTGAGTTCGATACCAGCTCCCCAGCAAATTTACTGTTTTGAGTAGTGAGCTGCTCTTACTGTTTATATTACAATAAAAACATACATTTAATTTGTGTCTGTAACAGCTGGTGTAAATTTATAGTACTTGTAAAAGTTAGCAATTTTTTTTTCAATTTAATTCTCTCAATCACGATCACGATACTACTAACCCCCCCAAACCCCCCCCCCCCCCCCCCCCCACCTCAGATCTGACACGGTTTCTTTTTATGTGAAACTGGGAATAACTGTGCAAAGGGATTTAAGGGATTTTTCGTTGGCCCTGGTAATTCTAGTGTTAAAAGCCTGTATAGCAGCTGTCCTACTCTTTGTCTTTTATTTAAATCTCTTGGCACAAAGTCTCATCTCGCGGGACATGAGTTCTTGATATTTTTTAGTTTATAATTTAAAAATGGAATAAGAATCGGAAAATCTAACAACACCACATTAAAGTTTGATAAATTCTGAAAAGAATGAATGTTGTAGGACTGTCTTGGTTGACACGCCTCTGCAACATCGCATGGACATCGGGGACAGTGCCTCTGGATTGACAGACTGGGGTGGTGGTCCCCCTCTTTAAGAAGGGGGACCGGACGATGTGTTCCAACTACAAAGGGATCACACTCCTCAGCCTCCCTGGAAAAGTCTATTTGGGGGTCCTGGAGAGGAGGGTCTGTAAGATAGTCGAACCTCAGATTCAGGAGGAACAGTGTGGTTTTCATCCTAGTCGCAGAACAGTGGACCAGCTCTACACCCTTGGCAGGGTCCTGGAGGGTGCATGGGAGTTTGCCCAACCAGTCTACATGTGTTTTGTGGACTTGGAAAAGGCATTCGACCATGTCCCTGTGGGGGGTACTCCAGGAGTATGGGGTACCGGACCTCCTGATAAGGGCTGTTCGGTCCCTGTACAACTGGTGTCAGAGCTTGGTCCGCATTGCCGGCAGTAAGTCGAATCCGTTTCCAGTGAGAGTTGGACTCCGCCAGGGCTGCCCTTTGTCTCAGATTCTGTTCATAACTTTTATGGACAGAATTTCTAGGCGCAGCCAGGGCATTGAGGGGATCCGATTTGGTGGGCTCAGGATTGGGTCACTGCTTTTTGCAGATGGTGTTGTCCTTTTTGCTTCATCAGGCCATGATCTTCAGCTCTCAGTGGATTGGTTCGCAACCGAGTGTGAAGCGGCTGGGATGGGAATCAGCACCTCCAAATCCGAGGCCATGGACCTCAGCCGGAAAAGGGTGGATTGCCCTCTCAAGGTTGGGAGCAAGATCCTGCCCCAAGTGGAGGAGTTCAAGTATCTCGGGGTCTTGTTCACGAGTGAGGGAAGAATGGGGCAGGATATCGACAGGCGAGTCAGTGCAGCGTCCACAGTGATGCGGGCTCTGCATCGGTCTGTCATGGTGAAAAAGGAGCTGAGCCGAAAGGCAAAGCTCTCAATTTACCGGTCGATCTACGTTCCTACCCTCACATATGGTCATGAGCTGTGGGTAGTGACTGAAAGAACGAGATTGCGAATACAAGTGGCTGAAATGAGTTCCCTCCACAGGGTGTCTGGGATTTCCCTTAATGATAGGGTGAGAAGCACAGTCATCCGGGAGGAGCTCAGAGTAGAGCCACTGCTCCTCCGCATCGAGAGGAGTCAGATGAAGTGGCTCGGGCATCTGATCAGGATGCCTCCCTGGTGAGGTGTTCCGGGCATGTCTAACTGGGAGGAGGCCCCGGGGAAGACCCAGGAGACGCTGGAGGGACTATGTCTCTTGGCTGGCCTGGGAACACCTCGGGATTCCTCCGGAAGAGCTAGTAGAAGTGGCCAGGGAGAGGAAAATCTGGGCATGTCTGCTCAAGCTGCTGCCCCCACAACCTGATCTCGGATAAGCGGAAGAGGATGGATGAATGATACCAAACATATATATGTAGGTTTTAAAATAAGCCAGATTTAAAGCGTGACACAAAACGTGGTATTAAAACGTAACACAAAATTGTTGCACTTTTAGGCTTAGGATTTTATATATAGAGAGTAGATTTTCATACTCTCAGACTCATGTATAAAATGTGGAACAAATACCATTCCATTTTGACTTGTTTAGGAATGCAACATGCCAGTTTCATATACAGAACAATTCCGCAAAACAAGGAATCCTAGGCTCATGTATTGTCACAAATACAGTAGTGCAATGTTGTCCATCACAATAAGCTAGGGTAACAGATGGCACCATTTTTAAAAAGATGTTCACTTTCAGTTAGCAGTACAGACTTTATTAACTTCTTCAATGAGAAAATTAAAAATATAAGATCCCAGATCTCTGCATCACAGTACAAACCAAATACTAGCTTAGCAGACCCTGTCTCACATTGCACTCAGCACTTTAGTAATTTTAATCCTGTAACTGAGCAGGAAGTCATAAGTTTAATTTCTAAAATGAAGCCCACTACTTGTTCCCTAGATCCAGTGCCAACAAAACTAGTAAAAAGTGCAATGGATGTTCTTGCAGCGCCTATCCTAAACATTATCAATAGTTCATTATTGCATGGCACAGTACCTGATACACTAAAAGTGTCAGTCATTAAACCATTACTTAAAAAGTCAGACTTTGACCCACATATACTAAATAATTATAGGCCTATTTCAAATTTACCGTTTCTCTCTAAAATACTAGAAAAAGTAGTCGCCAGTCAGCTTCAGACACACCTTATGCATTACAATTTATTTGAGAAATTCCAGTCTGGTTTTCGCACTGGTCATAGTACAGAAACGGCACTAACACGGGTTGTAAATGACATTCTGATATCCTCTGATGAAGGAAACTCCACTGTAATTATGTTGTTGGACTTAAGTGCAGCATTTGACACCATCGACCATTCTATTTTACTGCACAGGCTAGAAAATGATGTTGGGCTTACAGGCACCGTGCTCGCTTGGTTTAGTTCTTACTTATCAAATAGATTCCAATATGTACAGAAATGTGCTGACAGTACTCCATCATTATACACAGAAGTTCAATATGGTGTCCCGCAGGGCTCAGTACTGGGACCTTTACTGTTTTCACTGTACATGCTTCCACTGGGATCTCTCATTAGGAAACATAATGTTAATTTTCACTCGTATGCAGATGACACCCAGTTATACCTTTCATTTAAATCAAATGAAGTTTCTCCAATGTTGTCTTTAATTAGTTGTGTTAGTGAATTAAAGGAGTGGATGAATAAGAACTACTTGTCTTTAAATACAGATAAAACAGAGATGTTAATTGTTGGAGGGAATGATGCTGATCACAACAATATTTTGTCATCATTTAACTCAGTGGGAATCCCAGTCAATTTTACTGAATCAGCCCGCAATCTAGGAGTTATCTTTGACTCTAGCATGTCATTTAAAGCGCATATTACAAAGTTGTCCAAAACATGTTTCTTCCATCTTAAAAATGTTAGGAAATTAAGGCGCTTTTTAAATAAACAGGATTCTGAGAAACTAATTCATGCATTTATCTCTAGTAGGATTGATTACTGCAATGCGGTGTTCACTGGATGTTCAAACTGTTCTTTATACAGCCTCCAGTTAATCCAAAATGCGGCTGCGAGAATTATTACAAGAACAAGAAAATATGAACACATAACTCCAGTTCTTAAATCCTTACACTGGCTCCCGGTTAAGTTTAGGGCAGATTTCAAAATCCTTCTTTTAACATATAAAGCATTAAATGGTCGAGGTCCGGCTTACTTGTCTGAACTTATCATGACTTACAAACCAGAGCGCACATTAAGATCTCAAGATGCCGGTCTGCTTATGATTCCAAGGATTAATAAAATAACAGTGGGAGGTCGAGCTTTTAGTTACAGGGCCCCTAAACTGTGGAATGGTCTGCCTGCTACTATACGAGATGCCCCTTCGGTCTCAGCTTTTAAATCCCGGCTGAAGACTCACTACTTCAGTTTAGCATATCCTGACTAGAGCTGCTGATTAACTGTACAGACTGCATCTCTGTTGTTAGTCATTAGCACTTAAACATAAGTAACATGACAGTTATAATTATATACTAACCCTCACTTATTCTGTTTTTCTTCTCGGTACTCAAATGTGGCACTTGGTGCCATGGCCCACCTGCCAAGTTGTTTTGCCTGCCTAAGGAAAAGTCATCCCAGATGGAGGATTGCAGGAATCGTGGGAGAGAGGGGTCCTTTCATCGGATTGGCTGGCCCAGCACTGTTTCAGCTGTGGAATGGCCAAATGGGGGAGGCAGCTTGAAGGATGAGGTCTCCAGGACTCTATACAAATCCAAATCTTATTATGGGATATATCATCTACTGTTAAATTCTGCTCTGTACTTCTAAAATGTATATTTTTTATTTCTTACTATATTGAGAAATTGTTCTGTTCTGTGTACTGTACTGTATTGTATTGTATTGACCCCCTTCTTTTGACACCCACTGCACGCCCAATCTACCTGGAAAGGGGTCTCTCTTTGAACTGCCTTTCCCAAGGTTTCTTCCATTTTTCCCTACTAGGTTTTTTTGGGAGTTTTTCCTTGTCTTCTTAGAGAGTCAAGGCTGGGGGGCTGTCAAGAGGCAGGGCCTGTTAAAGCCCATTGCGGCACTTCCTGTGTGATTTTAGGCTATACAAAAATAAACTGTATTGTATTGTATTGTATTTCAGTGTATACTGTGAGGTGCGTTTACCATACACACCACTTCTTCATCATGTGTATTGTGCATTGGTAAGTTTGTAGTATTTAGCAGTAGTTCTATGTTTAAGGATAAGGCTGACTGCAAAATTTTTCATTTCAAAACATTTGACACTGGAATTGGTCTCATTTGTAGCAAGGAATAGACATATTTAGCTTTTTTTTAATCTGTGTGAACTATCCTGTATTTAATTAATCTGAGAGAATCCATCATAAGTACATTAAAAACATGATCAGGAAACCAAGGAGTCAGAAAGAGAAGGAAAAGGTAGCTAAAGTTTCATCAAATCTAAGCAGGTCTCAGATTCACAATATGACCTGCCACAGACTGAGCTGGAAGAAATGGGTGAAGGAATGGATCCACTAGGGATGCAGCCTCTGCTGTAGCCAACAGTAAATGTGGGAGTGAGGTGGGCAATGAAAATTCACTGCTTTCCAGTGGTATATCTGAACCAAGCATGGTCTCATTATCCCTACTACCAACACCCCGAGTGAGTCAACAGTATCAACAGGATGTGAAACTATACCTTTGGTGCATGGGAAAGATGGAAACAAAGTTGGGCTCTTTGAGGTGAAATTTTTTATTATTGATATAAAGAAAGATATGAAAACTGTTTAAAAAAATACAGAAAAATAGGAGCAAAATTGAGGATGAAATCATATACAGTATATATAAAATTGTCTCAATGGATTTACCCACAAATTCACTATACAGTAATCCCTCGCTACATCACGCTTCGACTTTTGCGGCTTCACTCTATCGCGGATTTTATATGTAAGCATATCTAAATATATATCGAGGATTTTTCGCTGCTTCGCGGGTTTCTGCAGACAATGGGTCTTTTTACTTCTGGTACATGCTTTCTCAGTTGGTCTTCCCAGTTGATTTCATACAAGGGACGCTATAGGCGGATGACTGAGAAGCTACCTAATCAGAGCACACAGTGAAAGTTCCTGTGTGCTGATTGGCTCAGCGACGGAGTACTAAATTAACCAGGAAGTCTCATCTCACTCATTCAGCATTAACGTGCTCCTGCTACTGCTTCAGGGGCCGTGTCCAAGCGCCAACAGAAGATGCAAATGATTGCAGAAAAGGTAAAAGTTTTGGATATGTTGAAGGAAGGGAACAGCTACACCGCTGCAGGACACCATTACGGCATGAGTCCATGATTCTTTTTATTTAAAAAGGAGGAAAAGCATATAAGATCTACAGCCACAGTGTACTTTAAACAGGGTGCAAAACGAGTTGCAAGTGGACGTGATAAGGCAGTAGTCTGGATGGAATCTGCTTTAGGGATTTGGATTGAAGACTGCCAGAAGAAGAACAACGGCGATGCTACACAATCGCCTGAAGAGGCTCCTTTAGAAGAGCTGTAACACTCTCCTTTGTTGTGCAGTAAAATTAAACTCATCGTTATCGGACAAGTCGTCGTGTCATTGTTGGTGATTAACCATAATTAATTATCTACATACAGTACTTATTAGATGTACATAGTTTAGTGTCACTGTACACACATTTTACTGTATACAATTTTTCTTGCATTGTACGTATTTATTGCTGGTGGCCTGTCTGTCGTAATGGCTGTAACATATGTGATATCGGAGACGCTCGATATCTTTAAAATAATATTTAGGTTTTACTGTATATAAACTGTGTTTCAATTTCAACGAATCTTACCTAATATCTAAGAGAATACAAAGGATTTATGCTGTATAATCGTGCGGGAAATGTTTATAATAGTGTGGGAGAGTTTATAAGGGCTTAAAATATATAAAAAGAACCATATGAACATATGGTTTCTACTTCGCGGATTTTCACCTTTCGCGGGGGGTTCTGGAATGCAACCCCCGCGATGGAGGAGGGATTACTGTACTCTAAACCACAGCGATGTATCCGCTTCAGGAACCTGAAAAAAATAAATTTGACTGATTTAAATGCTGACATTAAGATCTTCTCCTTTGAGCCCCACCTTTCTTCTGTCAGTGAAATAGTCGATTACTACAACAATGGGCTCCACAACATCCTTGAGACCCATGCCCCAGTTAAATCACGAGTGGTCTCTTTTGTAAAATCTGCCCCGTGGTTTACAAGTGAGCTTCGACAGATGAAAACAGCTGGGCGAGCCCTCGAGTGGCGTTTTGTTGCAACCAGTTCAACAGTCCACAAATTAGCTTATCAGGAACACCAAAAAAACTACTCCAGGGCACTGACCACTGCCAGATCTCAATACTATTCAAATTTAATCAACAACAGTCCTGGAAATTCCAAACAACTTTTTTCTGTGATAAACCATTTACTCAATCCTCACACCTATGCCTGTAATAATTTCACAGAGGAACACTGCAATAATTTTATTGAATATTTCACCTCTAAAATGGACAGCATCCGCTCCTCATTATCTGCCTCCAGCCCTCCATCGCTGGATGGTTCTACATGAAAGCCAATGGGCTGCCTTCCCCAGTTCCTCTGTACAACAGTTAAAGAAATTGAGGACATCATACAGAGGGTGAGACCTTCAACGTGTTCATTGGACCCTTTTCCTACTCCTCTGGTAAAAGCTAATGTATCAGATATAAGCCCTCTTATTGCTGATATCATTAATCACTCTCTCCAGAGCGGCTTAGTCCCACTGGCCTTGAAAACCGCAAAAATTAGACCTCATTTAAAAAAATCCTCTTTGGATCCTGAAGTGATAGCAAATTATCGTCCGATCTCCAACCGTCCATTTTTGTCTAAGGTTTTGGAAAAGGTTGCTTTGGTTGAGCTTCAGGATAACCTCAAAAAATTCAATCTGTTTGAAAAATTTCAGTCTGGTTTCTGAACTTCTCACAGCACAGAGACTGCCCTGGTCAGAGTCACCAATGACCTTCTGATGGCTGCTGACCATGGTTTCCATCACTCCTTATCCTCCTGGACCTTACAGCTGCATTTGATACGGTAGATCATAATATTCTCCTTCATCATCTTCACTATACAATTGGACTTTCTGGCACTGCTTTGGAGTGGTTCGAGTCCTATCTTACAGACAGGACTGAGTATGTGGCCTTGGGGGATGCTAAATCTCATACCCACACTGTCACCTGTGGGGTCCCACAAGGATCAGTCCTTGGGCCGACCCTCTTTAATATCTATATACTACCCCTGGGTCATATCATCCGCAAGCATGGAGTTTCATTCCATTGCTATGCCAATAATACGCAGCTCTATTTGAGACTGGATTCGACTTCTCTTACACCTCCATCAACTCTTTCCTCTTGCTTGGATGAGATTGAGGCCTGGATGTCCAAGAACTTCCTCAAGCTGGACAGCACCAAAACTGAAGCTCTTTTAATTGGCACCCCACATCAACTTTGTTCCTCTGTAAATTGTATTTACTTTTCTGACCGTACCATTACCCTCTCCCCTTCTGTTACAAATCTGCTTGTCAAGTTAGACTCCCATCTGTCATTTGATATACATATCCATCACCTTTGTAAAATTGCATTCCTTCATCTGCGAAACATAGCCAAACTCCGTCCCTACCTCTCCCTCTGTGATGCTGAAAAGCTAGTCATGCCTTTGTCTCATCCAGACTGGACTATTGTAATGCACTCCTCATCGGGATACCCAACAAGAGCCTTCAAAAGCTCCAACAAATTAAAAATAGTGCTGCAAGAATCCTGATGAGGGTACGGAAATATGAACACATTTCACAAATCCTTTGATCACTTCATTGGCTCCCTATCTATCTCTGTATAGAATACAAACTCTGTTTGTTTACTCACCAGTGTATCCATGGAAATGCTCCACAATATCTTAAGGAACTACTCATATTACAATCCACTACAAGAAACCTCTATTTTACAAATACCTACCGCCTTCGCCCTCCTGTGACCAAACTTCATACAATGGGAGACCGAGCCTCTGCAGCCACTGCTCCACTGCTCTGGAATGCCCTACCAGAGAGCCTAAGAACACAGCAGATTGTGGGCTGTTTTAAAAAACAGCTAAAGACTTTTCTATTTAGGAAAGCTTATTAACAAGAATGTTATAATTATTGTTGTTTTATCTTACCTTGCCTTTGTTTAACTTTTTATGTTGCACTTTGAGATTTACTGCTAACGTAAAGTGCCCCTATAAATAAAATGCATTAGTATATATATACAGTGTATATATATATATATATATATATATATATATATATATATATATATATCTATATATATATCTATATGGAGAGCCAACCATATTGTCCTGTTTATTGTCAAAAATAAGAACCAAAAATAACACTCTAAGACATGTTCCATGAAGCAGGGATGAAACTCAAAAGTATTTTGGATAGTTAGCCACAGGCAAGATCAGTTCTGCAGTAAAGCTCTGTCCAGCTGGTTGCTCTTGCTAGAAATTACACCTCTTTCCAGGAAACTCTGGCTTTTTTGTAGACTGAACCTTTCTTGACAATGTAGAAAAAGAAGAAGATGTTATGGTTAGCAATAGTGCCCCTTCTCATCCTGTTGAGTTATTATATACCTTGACAGAGCCTGTGAAGAGATCCTCCGATGTGCATGTTTGACATGGCCCCACCTTATCTCGATCCTGGGTGTTGGCAAGTCGACCTAGCCATGATGTCGTGGGCCTCTAAGAGAGCATCAGCATTTGCATGGAGGACCCTGCGCCCATTCAGCACTGTGAACTTGTGATAATCAGGAAACAGCAGGTGATAGGAGCAGAGCCACTGCAGAGGCACATGGTATGTCAGTAGGGTGAATTCCTAGCCCAGAAGTGTAGTTTCCCATTTGATGGCAAAGGCCTCCCGCTCAATTGCTGCATATCTCATCTCCCGGTCCAACAGTTTCTGGCTAAGGCAAATAATTAGGTGATCAGCTCTGTCAACAGCCTGGCTCAGCACGTCTCTGACGTTGGTATTCAAGGTCTTGGTCTGCAAGAGAAATGAGAAAGAGAAATTAGGGAAAAGCAATACAGGAGCAGACATTAGATCACAGAATACAGCCTCAGTTGCACTGACACAAGTCACAGTGTTGGGCACCTTCTTTTTTGTAAGTTGTGTGAGATATGCAATCCATCTGGAGAAGTGGGGAACAAACCTTCAGTGGTAGCCCACTATCCATCCATCCATCCATCCATCCATCCATCCATTTCTGCTTATCTGAGGTCGGGTCGCGGGGGCAGCAGCTTGAGCAGAGATGCCCAGACTTCCCTCTCCCCGGGCACTTCTTCTAGCTCTTCCGGGAGAATCCCAAAGCGTTCCCAGGCCAGCCGAGAGACACAGTCCCTCCAGCGTGTCCTGGGTCTTCCCCGAGGCCTCCTCCCGTTTAGACGTGCCCGGAACACCTCACCAGGAAGGCGTCCAGGAGGCATCCTGATCAGATGCCCGAGCCACCTCATCTGACTCCTCTCGAGCCCCTCCCGGATGACTGAGCTTCTCACCCTATCTTTAAGGGAAAGCCCAGACACCCTGCAGAGGAAACTCATTTCAGCCGTTTGTATTCGCGATCTCATTCTTTCAGTCACTACCCATAGCTCATGACCATAGGTGAGGGTAGAAACATAGATCGACTGGTAAATTGAGAGCTTCGCCTTGCGGCTCAGCTCCTTTTTCACCACGACAGACCTATGCAGAGCCCACATTACCGCAGATGCCGCACCGATCCGCCTGTCGATCTCACGCTCCATTCTTCCCTCACTCATGAACAAGACCCCGAGATACTTGAACTCCTTCACTTGGGGCAGGATCTCGCTACCAACCCTGATAGGGTACTCCACCCTTTTCCGGCTGAGGACCATGGTCTCGGATTTGGAGGTACTGATTCCCATCCCAGCCACTTCACACTCGGCTGTGAACCGATCCAGAGAGCGCTGAAGATCACGGCCTGATGAAGCAAACAGGACAACATCATCTGCAAAAAGCAGTGACCCAATCCTGAGTCCACCAAACCGGACCCCCTCAACGCCCTGGCTGCGCCTAGAAATTCTGTCCATAAAAGTTATGAACAGAATCGGTGACAAAGGGCAGCCCTGGCGGAGTCCAAACTCTTACTGGAAACAGGTTCGACTTACTGCCGGCACTGCGGACCAAGCTCAGGCACAGATCGTACACGGACCGAACAGCCCTTATCAGGGGGTCCGGTACCCTATACTCTTGGAGTACCCCCCACAGGATTCCCCGAGGGACACGGCTGAATGCCTTTTCCAAGTCCACAAAACACATGTAGACTGGTTGGGCAAACTCCCATGCACCCTCCAGGACCCTGCTATGGGTGTAGAGCTGGTCCACTCTTCCGCGACCAGGACGAAAACCACACTGTTCCTCCTGAATCCGAGGCTTGACTATCTGACAGACCCTCCTCTCCAGGACCCCCAAATAGACTTTTCCAGGGAGGCTGAGGAGTGTGATCCCTTTGTAGTTGGAACACATCGTCCGGTCCCCCTTCTTAAAGAGGGGGACCACCACCCTGGTCTGCCAATCCAGAGGCACTATCCCTGATGTCCATGCGATGTTGCAGAGGCGTGTCAACCAAGACAGTCCTACAACATCCAGAGCCTTGAGGAACTCCGGGCGTATCTCATCCACCAAGGAGTTTTTTGACCACCTCGGTGACCTCAGTCCCAGAGATGGGGGAACCCACCTCTGAGTCCCCAGGCTCTGCTTCCTCATTGAAGGCATGTTAGTGGGATTGAGGAGGTCTTCGAAGTACACCCCCCACCGACCCACAACGTCCCAAGTCGAGGTCAGCAGCGCACCATCCCCACCATATACAGTGTTGTATACAGTGTTGACAGTGCACTGCTTCCCCTTCCTGAGACGCCAGATGGTGGACCAGAATCTCCTTGAAGCCGTCCGTCAGCTGCCTCCAGAGTCCCAGAGGACAAATGGTCCTGTAGGACTCCTTCTTCAGCTTGACAGCATCCCTCACTGCCGGTGTCCACCAACGGGTTCGGGGATTGCCGCCATGACAGGCACCGACCACCTTACTGCCACAGCTCCTGTCAGCTGCCTCAACAATAGAGGCACGGAACATGGCCCATTCGGACTCAATGTCCCCCACCTCCCTTGGGATGTGGTCGAAGTTCTGCCGGAGGTGGGAGTTGAAGCTACTTCTGACAGGGAGCTCTGCCAGACGTTCCCAGCAGACCCTCACAACAGGTTTGGGCCTACCAGGCCTGACCGGCATCCTCCCCCACCATCGAAGCCAACTCACCACCAGGTGGTGATCAGTTGACAGCTCCGCCCCTCTCTTCACCCGAGTGTCCAAGACATGTGGCCGCAAGTCCGACGACACGACCATAAAGTCGATCATCGACCTGAGGCCTAGGGTGTCCTGGTGCCAAGTGCACATATGAACACCCCTATGCTTGAACATGGTGTTCGTTATGGACAATCCGTGACAAGCACAGAAGTCCAATAACAAAACACAGCTCGGGTTCAGATCGGGGGGGCCATTCCTCCCAATCACGCCCTTCCAGGTCTCACTGTCATTGCCCATGTGAGCATTGAAGTCTCCCAGCAGAACGAGGGAGTCCCCAGAAGCTATTCCCTCTAGCACCCCCTCCAGGGACTCCAAAAAGTGTGGGTAGTCCAAACTGCTTTTCGGTGCATATGCACAAACAACAGTTAGGACCCGTCCCCCCACCCGAAGGCGGAGGGAGGCTACCCTCTCGTTCACTGGGGTAAACCCTAATGAACAGGCTCCAAGTCGGGGGGCAATAAGTATACCCACATCTGCTCAGCGCCTCTCACCGGGGGCAACTCCAGAGTGGTAGAGAGTCCAGCCCCTCTCAAGGAGATTGGTTCCAGAGTCCAAGCTGTGCGTCGAGGTGAGTCCGACTATATCTAGCCGGAACCTCTCAACCTCACGCACTAGCTCAGGCTCCTTCCCCTTCAGAGAGGTGACATTCCACGTCCCAAGAGCCAGCTTCTGTAGCCGAGGATCGGACCGCCAAGGTTCTTGCCTTCGGCCACCACCCAGCTCACACTGCACCCAACCTCCTTGGCCCCTCCCATAGGTGATGAGCCTATGGGAATTATGACCCACGTTGCCTCTTCGGGCTGTGCCCAGCCGAGCCCCATGGGTGCAGGCCCGGCCACCAGGCGCTCTCCATCGAGCCCCACCTCCAGGCCTGGCTCCAGAGGGGGGCCCCGGTGACCCGCGTCCGGGCAAGGGAAAACGCCGTCCAAAGTTTTCATTCATCATAGGAGGTTTGTTTAACCGCTCTTTGTCTAATCCCTCACCTAGGACCAGTTTGCCTTGGGTGGCCCTACCAGGGGTATAAAGCCCTGGACAACAGAGCTCCTAGGATCATTGGGACACGCAAACCCCTCCACCACGATAAGGTGGCAGTTAAAAGAGGGGGGTAGCCCACTAATCCTATGAAAAGATTTTATCTGCGCTTCCTTGTTTGCAGCCATTTGGAAAACTGGGGTTTGATACATCCATTGCTCAACCATGTAGCCTAAGAACTTAACCTTGGTCTTTTGCTGTTTTTTTTCAACCACGTAGGAGCAAAGGAATGCATAAGTGAGTTTGGAATGTTCACATTTCAGCAGCACATGCTAACGATAAACTTGGTGACTGTCATTGAGTAAATAATTAGCTGGCTTCATATCTGTTTAAAGTAAATAAGCAAGTGGGTTTTCCAGTAAAAAAAGGACACAAAACATAAGCACAGACCATGAACTTTTGATTAGGAAGAAGGCAAAAGAGCACTTATAAAAAGGAGTGCAAGTGAACAGATCTAGTATTTATAGTTGCATGGTGTTAAGAAAATGAAGCAGTGAAGAGAATTTCGTATAAAAACAGATATGCTTAAGGAAAAATCCAGTAGGGGAAAAAAAACAATTTCAGCAGACAGTTTAAGGTGAGACAGCAGCAAAAGATAGAAAGCAATTAATAGTGAGAGAACTTTAAATAGTTCATACAGGGGCTATGAGAAAGACCAATAAGTACAGTTTGTACAAACTGTAGTTTGCTAAACTAATAATTAAATTATATTCAATTTTAAATTATAACTGTCCCCCGAACAAAGTTAATTCATGAAGCTAGTATAATGCAAGTCTGCTGGAGATGCCTGGTGATCCAGCACCTTGGCTTCAGGGTCACTGAACTCGAGAAGGAGAAGGTGCCATTGTTGTAAAAATTGACAGGTTGTGGCCAGATGTCATTTAGGGAGATAGTGTGCACCCTCAAAGTGATACTGGAGTAGACTTCATATCAGAGAGGTAAAAATAGTTGGGTCAAGGTCTGCTGTAAGCACAAGGCGAGAGTGCACATTGCTCAGGGGCATCAACCCCAGACTTTGAGATTTCCAGACATTTTCAGTTTTCGGTGGTTCCTATAACTCCAAGATGATAGGTAGGGATGGTGAGACCAAATGGGTCACTTCGAAACCAGTCTGCAGAAAGACAGAACTAGTAATAGTTAGGTGGCTTGAGACATAGGTTTGCTCCAGATACAAAGGGTTTTGTATGTTGTGTTGCCTTCAGGGTACACAGGTAGGAGATTTCCCTGGAAAGGTGAAATGATTCTTCAGTGGAGCAGGGGTGGATTCAATTGTCATTGTCCATGTTGAAACAAGTGATATACATAAGGGCAGACTATGTGTTCTGCAATGCAAATGTAAAGAGTTAGGTGGCAAAGAGAGGAACAGAACTTGCAAGGTAGTCTTCTCAGAAGTTTTGCCTGTGTCATCCACCAGTCCAGGTAAGCATTCAGGAGAGTAGAAGGCTTAATGTGTGGCTCAAATTTAGAGGGGCATGATAGAGGAGCATAGGTTTATGGGGCATTGGGACTCTTTCTGGATCTGTTCCACCATGATGGGTTTCGTTTGAACAGAAAGAGTACCAATGTGTTGGGGAGGAATATGAGTAGGTTAGTTGAGGATTTTTTTAAGCTAGAGATTGGGGGGCAGGGCAGGTTATGAACTTCACATGAAGGGAAGAACAGTAATGTAACATCAAATACACATCTCTCTATTATAAAAGAAAATCTTGAGACGACACTATTGCCAAGAGATTTTTTCAAGTCCCGCCCTTCTCACAATCATTTATGGTTAACGGCCCCAACGGTCCTCTCACCTTTCATTCATGTGAATGCTTTTGTCAGACACAGTCCCTATGCTCTCAGCTCTTATAAATATCTACGTTTCCTCACTTTAATTTCCCAATAAAAGAAGACTTATTATGTCCAAATCTTTTTGAAGAATTTCATCCCGAATGGTTATCAACAGAAGAAATGAGTACATGGGCAATCCTAGCACTGAGAAACAATGAAGTCAAACAAATTAACGCAAAAGTTGTCAATCGGTTACATGGCTAATTTGTTAAATGTGTATCAATAGACTATGCTGAAACAGTTGGTGGTGATGGTACGGAAGATGAAAACATCAACTTGCAATATCCTGTAGAATATCTACAACCGTTAACATTGTCCTCTCTTCCTCCGGCCAAATTACTGTTGAAAGAAGGATGTATCATAATGTTATTGCGTGATTTATGTATGAGTGATGGGCTATGCAATAGGACAAGATTAGTGGTATTCAAAATTGGTCGAAAAATAAAATTTTAACAAGCAACAAGAAAAGTAATGTAGTACATCTTCTGCGGATAACATTAGTCACCAAAGGAGATCTTGCTATGGCATTCATATTAAAACGTTTACAGTTTCCCATTAGAATAGCTTTTTCTATGACAATTAACAAATCACAGGGACAAATATTCGAAAAAGTCGGTTTATTTATTAGAGAGAAAGAAATTATATTCCCTCATGGGCAGTTATACGTTGCGTTGTCATGATGTAACTCCAAACATGGAGTCAAAATTCAATGCAATATTAACGAAAAGTTAATTCCAAATGTTGTTTTTACTGAAGTTTTACAGTAAAAGTGTAAGTTTAAAAAGCATTTGCGTGTTAATTTCAAAGTAAAACAGAACGAAAACGTATAACGCAACAAATACTTCTAATGCAAGATGAAACATAATTTTATTTCAATTTATTATGTTTTACTATTTTTTACTATGGTTAATTACTCGCTGTAATGTAAAATAGTTAGGTCTATTATGCATATGTAATAATTCCCATTAAAATAACAATCTGTTTAAATTGTACATCCACTTCCCCATATCTGAGCGGCAGAGCCGCGAAGTGGCCTGTATGTAGTGCCCGCCCGGGGGTTGGCGAGCTAAGCAAGCAGGGGGCAGAGCCCCCTAGTAGTAACTTAATTTCTAGCCCAAAGTTAAAGTGCCATAGTAGAACAAGTATTACATTTAAAGATGTTTTTATTATTCTATGAACATTAAAAATAAAATAAACCAATTGGAAATATATGTAGCTACACAGAAATTTGATTTCTGTAAAATTTGCCCTTAACAAGTTTCCACATGTTCTTGCTGAAGAGTTCATTTGAAGTAACAGCTAGGGTCTTTTGTACTGTAGTCTACTGTCTACTGTACAAAAGGTTTACCTCCTTCAGTTCTTCATAGCTCATAACCTAAAGTCTCAGTGAGGCCCCACTAGTGTGATATACAAGTTAACTTTAACTGTTATTAACTTATACTGTACAAACCGTTATATAACCTAAGATTATCCATCTGTACACTTCCTGAATGTAGAAAGTGAAAAATCCATTACTGCTCCTAGTTTCTTCTCATAATTTGTACTTTCAAGTTTTAAATCTGCCAGTGTATATTCAAATCCAACATTTTTATATCTTATATGCAATAATTTACATTTACTTACATGTAGTGAAAAGTCAAGCAAAATGACACCTTTTATTGGCTAACTAAAAGGTGTCATTTTGCTTGACTTTTCACTACATTCATAATGGCGAACACGGTACAACACCGTAGTACTACATTTACTTACATTAAATTTTATTTGCCATAAATCTGCCTAAGCCTATTATGCTGTCCATGTTCTTACCTAGATCATTTAAATAATAAAAAGGGCGGTGGCCTCAACTGTGACACCTGTGAGGCACCTGTAATATCACCTAATTCTGAAAAATGTCCTTGCACCATAACCCTTTGTTTCTGTTGTTAAAGCCAATGTTGTACTCACTTACTTACTACCCCCTGAATTCTGACTTCTTTCAATTTAATCAATAGCTCCTCATGTGATACATTATCAAAATCTTTCTGAATATCAAGGTAAACAATACCATATGCAAATCCCTAATCATATGCTTTTGTTGTTTTCTCATAGTACAGTAGCATATTAGCAAAACATTATCACCCCTATCTAAAACAATGCTGACTATTACATGGTGACATATGCAGACTAATGCACGTGTTCTTGCCAAATGATATTCCCTTAATAATTGCTTTCATTAATTTACTTGTGCATGTTAAGCATACTGACCTATAGCTACTTCATTAACTTCCAGTGTACCGTGATTTTCAAAATATATTTCCTAAGAATTTATACAAATACTAACCTGCTTAAGCACTCTAGGATGTATGATAAATGTTATCCATTATCATGATCTCAGTTAGTTGTTACATATTCTGTCTCACTTTCTCTCTCTCCAATTTTTAAATCACTTAAGTAGTTCCTTAGTAGTTTACATTACTGTTGGAGATTTTACTAACATCTTTACAAATATAAACTTTAGAAGAATGCAAGTTTAGAGTGGTTGCTATATAATTGTTTGTGTATTTTAGTTTGCCTTTACCATTGCTAATACACTTTGCCTTCTTCCTGACTGTTCTTTTACTACTACAATCCTAAAAAAACTTTTTTGTGTCATCTTTGTCTTTTTTGCAATATTTCTTTCTAACTGGCTTTTTTTTCCTAATACCCTTTTTAACTCATCCTATCATGCGCTCATAAGTCCTGAAGTTAGCGCTTGAGTATTTTTGTCCTGTATGCATTATAGACCTGCTTTTGCCAAATCTGCTCAAAATGTACCCTGTTAAACTTTAAAGTAACAGTTTTCACTTTTGGAAAAGTAGGATATGTATTATAATCACTGAACCCTAATTGTATACTCATTATTACAAAATACTAAAGGTACATAGGGTTGCTCTCATTGGAGCTTTAATATATTGTGTCCAAAAAATTAGTGATTACGTCTAAAAAGATCTGTGTTTTTACTTTTCTTTGTATGGTTAGTCCAGTTAATATATGGGTATTTAAATACCCACATGGCTATAATAGCCCTTTAAACTTGCTTATTTAATGTTAGTAGAAAGAAACATATTGAAAAAATCATCTGCATTGAGGGCAAATAACTTATTTGTAATACTCCTTTCTGTCAGGAAACCAACTTTTATTAGATTTCATACTTCACTCCGGCTTCTTATCTGTAGACTAGAGGGTTAAAAAATATGTTTGCATTTATATTATTGTTAGTACCTTTATTTAAAGGTTTCAAACTGGCCTGTCCAAAACTACCTGCCTCCCCTCCCATTTCCTAGTTTAACCAATCCTCAAAAAACCTCCCCATACACACAGCACCCTAATTAACTACTGCTATTTGTGTTGAAATATATTCTGTCACAGTGTAACTAGTCTCATGTCTTCCAGAAGGAGTCCCTTTGCCCCTTAAACCAATGCCCCTCTATCTTACACCAAGATTTGAGCCACTTATTGAATTTCTAAATTCCTCAGTCTTAATTGGACTGCCGTGTGGCACATGAGAAACTTCAGAGAAGACCACCTTGTCAGTTCTGTGCTTCAGCTTGGCAGCTAAAACTTTAAATTTGAATTACAGAATTGACAGCCTGTCCTTATGTATATTCATTTATTCCAGGATGGACAATGACAACTTTATCCCCCCCACTTTCCAGTCAAGAGCCTATCTAAACTTCCAGGTAGGTTTCCTACCTGTTCACCTGGAAGTCAATACACCATACAAGACTCTGTCCCTAGAGTACACCTGCATCACAAACCCCCTAATGATTGAGTTCCCCAATTTTACTGCTTCTCTCTTAATGGGGACTAGTTTTGAGGTAACCGCTTGAAGCTTCTTAACCCTGTCTATCACCTTACAGTGTTTAGAACCACTCTCCAGCTTTGCAAGGTTCTGAAAATGGTTTGAAGCCTCAAGCTCTGGGGTTGATGCTCCTGGACAGTATGTATCTCTAACCTTGTGCCTACATCTGACCATGGCCCACCACTTGATCTGAAGTCTCTTTCCGCACCATTTTGAGAGTGCAAAGCATCTCTCTCAATTATAGCTGGACATGATCTACCATCTATCTTTCCTACAACACAAGGTAGCCCACTCCTCCTCAACAACCCTGAGCTGATGTGCTGGATCATCTAGCAACTCCCAAAGATGTAAGAATCTTGGGAGCAGACTTTGTCAAAGCCGGCTTTCAAAAATTCCAGGCTGACTCTGCAGCAGCTTCTCTCTTGGGGAACAGAAAGCTCACCTGCTAAAATAAATTTCTTCAGTAGCTGAAACCAAATCTGTAATATCAACTCCATGATGTGTCACTTGAACCCTCTGCTGAGTTAGCTTCACCCCTTCTCCCACTCAGGACAATGAAATTTAGGAGTTTTGGCAATGCAAGTGGGGGCCCAAGCCCAGGTCATTTTCACTTTCTTAAGCAGCCATCACCAATCATAACTGTTTTCACCTACTCCACTCCCCTACTGTGCCCACAGATAGTGGTGATGTACTCATTATTGGAGATTTGATTGTGAGCCACTTCAACTTCCCATCGCCTAACTCCAAAATCTTTGTGTCTTGTTACCCTAGTACATGAACTCAAGATGTTAAAATCTTTGAGAAGCACAAGAACAGAACCTTTGGGGTCATAGCAGTACATGCCACTGTCAATGATACTTCGTAATTCTTGTTCAAGCCATGAAGTGGATGACCCTAGCTGTCATTTCTGGACCATTGTCCATGTTAAAATGATCTCTTGAAGCCAACAGCCAACTGCTGGCCTTGAACAGCGGGATGAGAGCCTACCTCAAGATACAAAATATTGGCTTTGTGGAAAACTGATATTTCTTAGGAGGAATCAATTTTTTTCAACATGATGGCTTGCATTTGAAATTTTTGGTTTCAAGGTCAGTGTTGGTCAAAGCCTATATGGAGACTTAGGCAAGGGGTCCCCATGGTGTCTGAACCATGCGTGTATTAAATGACCAAAACTTTGATCCTCATTGTCCATAATGCAGATGTGTGGGGGTTTAAGTGGAAAGATCATGACCTTACATAAATGGTTCTCCCCATATCTAAAGCACATGTCTTTTAGCCTTCATAAACAGCACCTCAGGTGATGACACCCTAATGGGTCATCTTTGACAACATCTCTAAGGTAGTACAACATTCATTACTATGTAGCTTTAGGCCTAATATTAGCAATAAACCCATGCTTGGATATGATAATTTTGCATTGGGTTTACCTATATAATTACACTGATATCAGTACTGTAATAATTTATTATAGTTTAGCTAAAGGATCTGGATAAACCAGTATAAATCTAAATAACTTAATTGCTAGTTGCCCAAGATGCCCTAAAACTTCAATGCTGCTGTGCTCCTTCACAGCCCTCAATATAACCTCACCTAATATTAGAGCATTAACTAGTAAGATATTTTAAGTTCATGATCATCAGCAGTAGAAAAATAGACTTTCTAACATTGAGTGAAATGTGGCTTAGTAGTAAGGCAAATGAAGTGTTAATTGAAGCAGCACCTCCAGAGAATAATTTTGTTAACTTGATTTGTCAAGATAAAAGAGGTGGTGGCTTAGCAAGTATTTTCAAAAGCCATTTAAAATGTACAGATACCTATTCTGATACTTCAGTACGCCTCTTTTGAGTATCTCGCTGTAGTTAATTAAGGAGTATCGAAGTCTCTCCTATTAGCCATTTATCAATCTCCAAAATATAATGTGTCTTTTTATCAATGAATTCACAGACATACTAGCTATAATAATTCATTATGACAGGTTACTGTTGGCAATTAGGATTTTTATTCAGATAAACAGTGTGACAGCAAAGCGAGAAAATGTCTCAACTTACTTCATTCCTTGGATATCAGTCAGCATGTCACAGGTGTCTGGTCACACTTATAGGTAATCTAACTTAGACACCATTAAAATATCAGACTACGCCACCCAGTTTTATTAAGAGACTGGGAACTCCTGAAATTTACCAATAATAGCACACAGGTTTCTTTAAATTGGGCGGTGAGTAAACACACAATGAAAGACACAACAGTAATTTCTGGAAAAGGCAACAGTAAGTTCTATTGTACAAGACAATATAAGGTACATTAAAAAGATAAACGAACATAACAGAACCTAAACATATCAGGAATTAATTTCCTTTTTTGTAAAAGGAAAATACACAGTCCACACTCTAAAAGTCCATAAAAACAAGAATTGGTGGATACAACCTTTAGTGGTGCAGAGTCCAGTTTGGGCACTGTGTTACCCCAACACTAAATTGTTCATGGATGCACTCTGTTCCCCGGCAGAAGTTGTGTCAAATTGTTGACTCCCTGTCAGCGTCTCTTCATTGTTCCTTTTTCTTCCACTCTGGGCTCCTTGTGTTGCTGGGACCTAGGCACGCCTCATTCCTCGTCTGTCAGCTTTACTGGGTCCTTTCATGCAGATTCCCTCTCTCGCTGAACCCACATCTGGCGTCTCTTTGTGGAGCTGTCTCTTCCTCCCTGGAAGTATTGCCGTCCTTATGCCTCACGTTGTGCCAGCCAGGTACCCTTGTCTGCCTGCGAGCCCCTGTGCCCTGTCCGAGTGTCTTGGCAGCGTTTCCTGTGGACTCTCCCTTCTGCCTCCTGCTGGCCAGCAGTTTATATTTACTTCACCCCTTTGTTGTCAGTCCCGGACAATCAGTTTAATCTTCTTATTCTCTATAACGGGCTGGGGGTCTCCCCAAATTTTCCCTCCTGGATCGGCGCAACTCCATAGCTCCCCTCTCTGGGACATCACTATTTTCTCTAGAGGCTGGGTTTCCCATTGTCCAAAACCCATATATGGTAAGTCCAGGTGGAGATGGTTCGGCCGTTGGGGTAGCCGAAGCACTTAGTGGAGACAAACAACAAGGCTTTAAAGCATTACGGTGCACATTTTTCTCTCTACCTCCCCCTTCTGGTCTCACTTTATACACCACCCCAGAATCCCCTACCTGGCCCAGCACCACATAGCGTTCTTGGTTCCCCCAACCTGTCAGCTTCCCTTCTCCTTGTCTACTTCTATTCCTCAGCCATACTCTTTCTCCAGGAAGCAATGTAATAGCCTGAGCTTTCTTATGCCAAGCTGTATTATGTTGTACTGCCTTATCCATCCTCCCCTTAGCAGTTTGACTTGTATTGGGTAGATTCTGCAGACGTCCCTTCACCCATTCTTCCCTCGTGTCCCCTCTGGCAGGGACCCTCACACTATGGCAGAAGACTGGTTGTTTGTATCTGCTGAATCCATTTTCCCGGTGTGCCTTGGCATGTCGACATACAGCAGAGCTGTTAGACCCTGCTTCCTGCGTACTGGGGGCTGCTTGAGATAGTACCACTGGTGACTCTGGAGCCTGAAAAACAGCTTGCCAACAAGCACAGATTACATTCATTCCAATCAGCAATGGGCTTGTCTGGACCTCGTCTCTCACAATTACAACCCCTCTGGCTGGTAACTTCACAGTAGCCACCTCAAAATCCATTGTGGCGTACCCTGTATAGGGGATATCCAACCCATTGGCAGCTTTCAGGGTAAGAAGAAACAGGGCCTGCCCAACTTCTATGTTATCTGCAAAATGCTGCTTGAAAAAGCTCTCTTGCATCAGGGTAACCTGGGATCCAGTGTCTAACAGTCCATTTAAGGTTTTCCCTTCAATGGTGACCTGTACCACGGGACATTCACCAATAAGAGGGGATATTGCCTTTCGGGTTTCACTGTCCAACCCTGCTATCTGGCCCACAGCTGCAGGGTTCACAAGTTCAAAAGTAGGGCGCCCACTAGAGGATGGACAGTTCCGTGCCAAATGACCTGCTTGTCTGCACTGATTGCAAATGGGCCTACCTTGTGAATCCCAGGCATAACGGCTGTTAGTGTGAGGCCTCCTATCTGGCTGAGAATGTGCTAATGCCTGGGCAGCATCAACCTGTGGAACTGCTGGCCTTAGTTCCTTCAGCAGCTCCTGAGTCCATTCCTTCATCTGTGTTTTCAGGTCACCCAGAATCTCGGCCTTGAATGCTAGTCTCCAGTCTGCCTGTGAATGAGAGTTAGTTGCGGACAACTCACCAATAGCTCCGCAAGTTGCTTCCCTGTGTCCCGTATAATTACATTCCCCTTCCAGCAGCAGGGCCTCTTGATGCACTTCCCCAAAAGTTTTATGTGGATTATGGCGCACAAATGTCCGTAGTGCTTGTCGCAGTCCACTGTCATGGAGGCCCAACAAGAGCTGATCTCGCAGCTGTATATCGGAGGGGGCTTGGGCTGGGCTACGCTGTTGTAACCTGCAATGAAGTTCTCTCAATTTAAGGACAAAAGCCCTGAAAGGTTCATTAGTTCTTTGTGCACAACTGTAAAATTGGGACATCAGAGTAGCTAATGGGACTTGGTCACCATATAATCCATCTAGAACAAGAAAAATCTTTGTAACCCTATCTCTTTCTTCCACACTCAACACACTGACTTCCCGTTTGGCATCCCCAGTCAATGCTCCCATCACAATACTGACCTTTTGAGACTCCCCATATTCAGCAGCTTCTAATAACCCCTGCATCTGTTCTTTCCACTCAACATATTTCAAATCACCTTTTTCCCCATTAAACTTGGCAATCCAAGGTGTACCGGCAAAAATAGGCATCATCATGATGAAAATAAAAAAACACAATAAAACTACCCCACAAAATCAATAACTAAATAAAAATGATTTAAAAAAATGCCTAGTACTTCCAAGTGTGTTACTCACAAGCCCAATCCTGCCGACTACTGCCAAAATTATGTCACAGGTGTCTGGTCACACTTATAGGTAATCTAACTTAGACACCATTAAAATATCAGACTACGCCACCCAGTTTTATTAAGAGACTGGGAACTCCTGAAATTTACCAATAATAGCACACAGGTTTCTTTAAATTGGGCGGTGAGTAAACACACAATGAAAGACACAACAGTAATTTCTGGAAAAGGCAACAGTAAGTTCTATTGTACAAGACAATATAAGGTACATTAAAAAGATAAACGAACATAACAGAACCTAAACATATCAGGAATTAATTTCCTTTTTTGTAAAAGGAAAATACACAGTCCACACTCTAAAAGTCCATAAAAACAAGAATTGGTGGATACAACCTTTAGTGGTGCAGAGTCCAGTTTGGGCACTGTGTTACCCCAACACTAAATTGTTCATGGATGCACTCTGTTCCCCGGCAGAAGTTGTGTCAAATTGTTGACTCCCTGTCAGCGTCTCTTCGTTGTTCCTTTTTCTTCCACTCTGGGCTCCTTGTGTTGCTGGGACCTAGGCACGCCTCATTCCTCGTCTGTCAGCTTTACTGGGTCCTTTCATGCAGATTCCCTCTCTCGCTGAACCCACATCTGGCGTCTCTTTGTGGAGCTGTCTCTTCCTCCCTGGAAGTGTTGCCGTCCTTGTGCCTCACGTTGTGCCAGCCAGGTACCCTTGTCTGCCTGCGAGCCCCTGTGCCCTGTCCGAGTGTCTTGGCAGCGTTTCCTGTGGACTCTCCCTTCTGCCTTCTGCTGGCCAGCAGTTTATATTTACTTCACCCCTCTGTTGTCAGTCCTGGACAAACAGTCTAATCAATGGCACCTCTAAATTGCCTGGGTTTAACAATTAATAAAAACATAAGTTAACAAAATGTATGGTTACTAAACATTAATAAGTTCAGATATGCTGATTAGAAACCAATATTTCCAAGCCAGGTAAATACAGACATTCTTCTAAGGCCAAACTTCAAAGCAATGATTCCCTTGCAGGACAGCAAATACCATTAATAGTACAGATATGCTGATTAGGAACCAATATTTCCAAGCCAGGTAAATACAGACATTCTACCAAGGCCAAACTTCAAAGCAGTGATTGCCTTGCAGGACAGCAAATACCACTAATAGGTACAGATAGCCTTTTAACTTCTCACCCCCCCAGTCCCAACAGTGGTGCCTAATGGAACCACCCAGTGCACAAAAAAAATGTAAAAGTGTCCCCCTCTGACAAGCATGTCAACTAGCCTACACATAAGGGAGGACACACACTGTATTTACTAAATTCAAAAAGATTAATAATTGATGTGAGGCAGTGTGATGAAACCAGACAAAGCTGACCCAACAGTGAGAGCTCGACCTTAAATCCAAATAGAGACAGAAATTGACTTGTGAAAATGTGTCTGTTAGTTTGGAGAAGTTAAAGATTAACCAATGATCAGAACACAAAATGAGGAGACCACATTTTTTGTCTCAATCTGACTGAATATATTTTTTTTAATTCTGTGGTTTTCTGAAGTTCCCCTGTTAAGATCTGAAGTAAGCAATTTTGTAATTTTCTTGTTGTGATTACTTTAAAAAACTACAGCTGAGCAGTTTTTTCACTTTCCTGTGAGGGACTGGAGACAAACTGAACTGTTTTATTACTCATATTATGCTTTTAAACAATTAACTTAATAATAACTTAATATTAGCTACATAAAGAAATGTATATTTTAATTATACAATAAGTTTTATGGGTTGTTGGATAAAAGAAACCATTTATTTCAAGTACTACACCAAAGTTCGGGCGTAACAGAAAGTTAAGTAAGAAGAGGGAGGATCAGAACAATTTGGAGCAGAAATTTTGTTATAAAAACAGAAAGGGATTTGTAAAATACAGAAAGAATATACATTTTTTGCTATTTCTTATTTATTACTACTTTGTATTTAAATTTTTGTGCCTTAATACATATGCTAAGCTCTTTTAATATTAATTTGGTCTAGACTTGGTCTGTGATGCCCAGTGTAGTGCAGCCTAAGCATGGTAATTCTGGTATTGCCTTAAAGAGTTTTCATTACTATTCAAAAGGTAACTTAATTAGCTCTGTCAATTGTCATGAATGTAGTACAGGAATCCATGATATTTTATATTAGGTACCGCAAGGATCTATTCTATCTACATGCTTCGGTTAGGTCAGATTATCTCAAAATACAAGGTGAACTACCACAGTTATGCATATGACACACAACTTTACTTATCTATAGCATTTGATGACCCTGAAGGTTTGTACCCTTTGACCCAATGTCTTATTTATATTTCAGAATGGATGAGTAGTAATTTCCTCAAGCTAAACAATGAATAAAAACAAATATTAATTGTTGGTAAATATAGAAAAAGTGATGGTCTTAGAAATAAAATTGATCATTTGGCAGTAAGAGTTAAGGTGGAAGTAAAGAATTTAGGCATTGTTATATACTTTGAACTAAACTTCAAATCACACATAAACCATGCTTCAAGAACTGCATTTTTTTCATTTCAGGAACATTGCGAAAGTTGGACCTCTAACATTGCAAGATGCTGAAAAATTAATGAACTCTTTCACTTTTAGGTAACTAAGTTACTGTAATGCACTTCTAACTAGACTACCTAAAATAGGCATTCATCAGTTGCCGTTTGTTCAGAATGCAGCAACAAGACTTAACCAGGAAAAGAAAATGTGACAATATCTCATCAGTTTTAATATTGTTTCATTGGTTATCTGCATCCTTTAGAATCTATTTTAAAACCCTACCAATGGTATATACAGCTCTGAATAACCTTGGTGCTTCTTACATTTTGGAGTACCTGTCCTGTTTTACAGTATTCCCAGTCATACTCTTAGATACATAAACACTACCTTGTTTATTAGATAGATAGATAGATAGATAGATAGATAGATAGATAGATAGATAGATAGATAGATAGATAGATAGATAGATAGATAGATAGATAGATAGATAGATAGATAGATAGATAGATAGATAGATAGATAGATAGATAGATAGATAGATAGATAGATACTTTATTAATCCCAAGGGGAAATTCACATATTCCAGCAGCAGCATACTGATAACAATATTAAATTAAAGATTGATAATAATGCAGGTAAAAACAGACAATAACTTTGTATAATGTTAACGTTTACCCACCCGGGTGGAATTGAAGAGTCACATAGTTTTGGGGAGGAACGATCTTCTCAGTCTGTCAGTGGAGCAGGCCAGTGACAGCAGTCTGTCGCTGAAGCTGCTCTTCTGTCTGGAGATGACACTGTTTACTGGATGCAGTGGATTTTCCATAATTGATAGGAGCCTGCTGTGCGCCCGTCGCTCTGCCACAGATGTCATACTGTCCAGTTCTATGCCAACAATAGAGCCTGCCTTCCTCACCAATTTGTCCAGGCATGAGGCGTCTTTCTTCTTAATGCTGCCTCCCCAGTATACCACCGCGTAGAAGAGGGCGCTCACCACAACCGTCTGATTACACAGAGCATCAGTATTGGCAGTCCAGTCTAATTTATCATCCAGCTGCACTTCCAGGTATTTATAGGTCTGCACCATCTGCACACAGTCACCTTTGATGATCACTGGGTCTATGAGGGGTCTGGGCCTCCTAAAATCCACCACCAGCTCCTTGGTTTTGCTGGTGTTCAGGTGTAGGTGGTGTGAGTCGCACCATTCAACAAAGTCATTGATTAGGTCCCTATACTCCTCCTCCTGCCCACTCCTGATGCAGCCCACGATAGCAGTGTCATCAGCGAACTTTTGCACATGGCAGGACTCCGAGTTGTATTGGAAGTCCAATGTATATAGGCTGAACAGGACCGGAGAAAGTACAGTCCCTTGTGGCGCTCCTGTGTTGCTGACCACAATGTCAGATGTGCAGTTCCCAAGATGCACATACTGAGGTCTCTCTTTAAGATAGTCCACAATCCATGCCACCAGGTATGAATCTACTCCCATCTCTGTCAGCTTGTCCCTAACGAGCAGAGGTTGGATTGTGTTGAAGGTGCTAGAGAAGTCTGGAAACATAATTCTTACAGCACCACTGCCTCTGTCCAAGTGGGAGAGGGATCGATGTAGCATATAGATGATGGCATCCTCCGCTCCCACCTTCTCCTGATATTCAAACTGCAGAGGGTCGAGGGCATGTTGAACTTGTGGTCTCAAGTGGTGAAGCAGCAGCCTCTCCATGGTCTTCATCACATGTGATGTCAGAGCAACAGGCCGGAAGTCATTCAGCTCCAGCTCTATTATTCCAAGTGATAACCATAAAAGAAGTAATGGAGTTGTCTTTTTCTGTTTGACACTAAAATTCTGGGATACTTTACCAATACAAACACACCAAGCTAATACCATGGAACATTTAAAAAAAAAACACTTTTTTAATTTGACTCTTTTTATGCATTTTAGTTACACTTTAAAAAGATTATAGATGTTTTGAAATATTTTATTATTTTTAACCTTTACTTTTCCCTGTTTTATTTTCTGTTTTCTTGTGGTGGTCTTTTGCCCCATCACCATCTGATCAAAGTTTTGTGTAGTTTCATGTGATGTTAGAATAAATCTGTTCACCTCCAACTGTCCACAAGACCCACTGCAATGAGTCTTATAAAGAAAAAAGCTTAGAAAAAATGAGTGAAAATGTTTAAAAATAATAAAGAATCGCTTAAGCACATTCATGTTTGGTAAATGCCCAGTGGGGGGTGGGCAGTATTTGATCTTAGAAACCTTCCTAACTTTTTATCCAGCATCTCACCAGCCATCTGACCATGGCATTGAACTTGTTGTTACAATCATAAGACTTAAAATGAATCCATAATTAAGGGCTGTACTTTATCTCTTACTTGTATATCTGTATTATTTAAGTGTATATTGATTCAGTCTTATGTAAACCATGCAGTATATGAAAATGTGCCATAGAAATAAATTGTTGTTGTAGCTTTCCTAGATCATTGTTAAGAGTTTCACTTATTATATTTTGAATTTTAGTTTATTTGACAGATTTGTTTTATCTTCATACCTGATTCATTCTCGATGTGGTCATCTTATTGTAAGCAAGCAAATCTGAGTTGCTGATTAAATTATAGGATGTCTGCATCATTGTTTTCACCTTCCTTCAGACAGTATAAAACACTGTGGCACACAGCAGCCATTTTCCAAGTATTGGATGTGTTTGCTATTATAAACATACCTTTCAACTTTTGTGTAAAGTGTAGCGTAGTTCCTTTGCTGGTTTCCTTCAACTTGTTTATCTTCTGGTCCATTCATAATATGTATTGCTGCATGTGTTTTTCCACCAAGGCCATATTAGTCATAGCTGCAAAATGATGCATAAACTATTCAAGTGAAAGCTGCAACATTATCATCTATGGAAAAGTATTAACTTCTTTTTTTTTTTTGGTTTATCTTCTCCAAATACCCTACTTATTCCAACCCCGTTCTACTTTAGCATTAAGAATAAGGAATTTCCCATGGACCTTTCCAAATGAGAAGGAGTGACATCACGCTGAAGCTATTGTAGATGAGAACAAATATGAACATTGCACAGTACATGTAGAATAGATACATAACATTTGTTGTAATCATGTGTGTTTTGTGTACATTTTTACTTTGTTATTTTAATTACTCATACCAATTATTCTTTATTCTGCCAATGCCATTTTGGACTTATTTCTGCATGGCCGCCGCTGTATTGTTTATAATTGCTATGCCTCCCAGTCATGTGACATGGAGGTTATGTGGCAGCCTGCAGGATCATGGCTTGCCTATAATAGATGATAGCATACAGTTTGTTGTGTCTGTATACTGGAAGTTATTTTTGCATTAGTAGTCAGAGAAAGTATATTAGACCAGGAAATGTGTATTTTTTGACTTTGACTTTTTGGATAACATTTTGAGACTTTGGTGGTTAGCTTTTCGTCCTTTTTTTGTTTGTTTGTTTTTTTTAACCCTTGCCAGTTTTACAGCTGTTTATTGTCTCTCCCTTTCTAATCATTCTCATTTTCTAGACTGTTTTTAAATTTATCACCTTTTGGCTGCTCTTTTACTTACAGCCTTAACAACACTAGACAAAACTTGCTGTATATGTTACAAAAAGACAGAAGTAAAGCACAACTGAGGAAGAAAAAATAGAATCGTAAATCATATTTGAAGAAACAGTATCCTAAACATAAAAGCAAAAGAACATTTTATAAGAGAAAACATTACAGAGATGAAATCTGAGCTCCTAATGAAGATTAGAATAGCTAATGACTCCTTTTTGTTTTTTATGGAGAAAATGGCCACTGAGATGCCATACATCAGTTCATACCACTGCACAAATGTATGTGTATGTCTCGCACATGCACACTTACACTGCTATCTGGGAAACCAGTAGACTGTCAAAAATCCTCCCTCACATATAAACATCAAATGGAAAACAAATTAAAAAAAACTTCATAAACACTGTAAAAATGCACTCATATGGCAAATAAACCTGACAGTAAGCAGGGTGATACTGGCTAACAGTGATGCACAAGTACCCACCCTTGTCAAATTGCTTCAAAAATACCATGTTATGAACATATCTCTGTTAAACAAGACACACAACAAAAGAATCTTTCACACTTATTTTGACATTTATCTAAATGATTTTATTGCCAACTAAGGTTATTATAGAGTATTCTTAGCACTTTGTAAATAATGATTATATCCATGGCAAATGTAATTTTCCAGATGCTGCCACTTCTAAAAACTGTCTTCTAGATATGCAAAAACTAAGCATTACTGTGCAAAAGTATATGATGTGAAAGATGAAAGCTACAGTATTATTTTAAAATACAGATGCAGGTCCTCGACCTGTGATCATGGGTACTGTAGACAATCATGTGTACCATAACAATGTTTACAGAGTTCTTGTTGGAATCCTTGCATTCATACTAAGATTAGCCTTAATAGACATAGCCAAGTGAATGGGCTAGACAAAGAATAATCTTAAATTTACACCTCTTTTATGTTTGGCAGAAATATGAAAATTGCAATGCTTGAAGATGGTGGGATTTATCAAAAGAGTCAGAAATTGGGTCAGAGTGTGCTGGTGGGCAAACTTGTAATTGACCTTGGTTAGACTCAGCCCTAATAAGTTATGTGGAGCTACTGTATTAGTTCACCTCCTGAAAGGCATGATAGATCCAAACAGACCTGGTTTCCACACTAGAAATATGATCCCAAAAGGTGGAATGTTACTTTACAAGAAGGCGAGGTACAATATCTAGGGAGTTTTTACCATTGGATGAACGTTTTTCCTAAGTGGGAATATCAGTTATAGAGAGTTACCTTTGAATGTTGTAAATGAATATTTTATAAACTATATAAATGATGCTCTATAATATACCATCTACTTACTCATGAGTCAAAATGGAAAGCTTCAGAATTCAAATTGGTATAATACAGGCAACTGGGGTGGCATGACACAGATTTGAATCAGAGTAATAACCATTTCTGTGATAATAATGAACTCCCTACACCAAATGGCATTTTTCAATACAAAGATGCTAAAAAGTAACTGGTAACTGAATACTGTAGTCCAAATCCCAATGTCTGAATCTGTATTTCAGTTGTGTGTTCTTAGACTAGCATCTGTGTGGATTAAGGGAAAAGATAACATGGTCCCAAATTGAACAATTTTGCCCCTTAAAACAGAAATGCACAGGCCTATAATGCTCCCAAAATTATGCATACTAATAGTAATAATTTAAAATATGTTACTGTCATGCTTCCACTAAAATTTGACTTTGACACTTTTGTTCCATCTAATGTTATTCTTAATTTTTATTACTCCCTCTCTCTCCCTTGCAATACCATAATTTGGGAAATGGGCTGCTTCTTTGCATAGCCATCAATTGTGAAATCTGTTGCTAAAACAAACATCAACACCACCACCACCAGCACAACACTCGCAACAATTAAACAGGCCAATTCACCAACCACTGAAACATGAAAGTTTCAAGACTTGAAAAAGAAATGCAGGCTGATAAAATATTGCAATAGTATTGTAAGGCTTTCCCTTACAGTAGCTTCAGTTCTATCGGTGATTTATGAAGGACAGAGAAAACATAAAAAATATGTGACTTTCTGGCCCCAATCAACCAAGTGCTACATATTTGCATATACTGCGTGAATCTTAATTTTTCTGATAATGGTTAATGAATGGGTTAAATTACATTAGTAAACTGTATCCAGTAGGGGATGTGTGTTCCCTGGGAATGTGTTCTTTTTCAGAAATGCAGGACAAAATTGAACCTGTAAATATGCCCCTTCGGTAACCATGGTGGAAATACTAAGATGAAAAAAAATGGTACAAAAGGATACTGTATATATTTAACTTGCTTTCAAATGCAGCTTTTGCTCCCAATATACATTGTAGTATAATCATTTATACATACAAATCCAGGTCAAAGAAAAGCCATTGAAACAGTAAAATCATTGTCCAGTTCTTCAGTGGGGAATGCTGATGACTGTTCCTCCAATTCGTCGGAGTTCAGGAGGCATTCTTATTGCAGATGGCTTCTGACTGCTAGATGTTCCCTGACCATGATAAATACCCACACATTTTGCATTAAATATTGAGCTATTTGTGATCAAATACCACATGTGATTATGCTCTCTAAGGCCCCAATCACTTATAGGTCCCTGTCTAAAAGAACTGCCCCAACTTCAGTTGCATGTATGCAAACTTAAATAGGCTCACAAATCACAACTATCAAAAGCTTATTTTTCAGTTCTGGTTACCCTTGATATTATGGTTTGTGAATAGTTATGATGATTTCCTCAGTTCCCATCTCCTTACATTAATTATGTAAAAAAAAAAAACATTTTCTGTCCTCCTCAATATCCCAATAGATGTTTCATTACCCTTTGGTTTACAATTAAACGTATGTTGTTGTTGTTGTTAATCAATAACCTCTTATCCTTCGGCCCTCTATACATTCTTTGTCCAGACAGAGTCTTAGATAGACAGTCTTTCTTTACTTGTGACATTTTTGGTGGCTTTTGTAGATACTGTATGTCACAGGAGCTGAATAGTCTGATTGCAGTTACAGAGATCTGACATGCACCGAGAATAAACACCCATGGTGACCTTTTAAAACAGCAGACAAACACTTTATATTCTGCAGCCGGTGCAACAGTCTACCATGAGAGACTTTGCCCCCAACAGTTGTTACCTAATTTCAAACTATTTTTTCCAAGTCCACAATGAGTTTACCTCCTTCCACTTTTGTCTACATAACTATTTTATGTGCCATGAGGTTTGTTTGATTACTACTAACTGGGCTTAAAATATTCTTGCAGAATTTTCTTTATACTGCAGTTCTCCCAACTGGCGTCAGTTAACTTTTCTTCACCAGTTATATCATTAGGCATGAGCAGCAAATCAGAAGGCACCGAAGACCACGGTTTCTTTCCTGATAAAACACAACATGGCTGGAGAGGTTTGAACTGCCACTAAATTCAGTGGCAAAACTTGAAGTGGTCAGTATGCTGATAAATTTGAGAAGGGTGAAAGTATAGAACAAATACATAACATAAAATAATGCTTAACATATTATATCAGGGGTGGCACGGTGGCGCAGTGGGTAGCGCTGCTGCCTCGCAGGTAGGAGACCTGGGTTCACTTCCCATGTCCTCCCTGCATGGAGTTTGCATGTTCTCCCCGTGTCTGCGTGAGTTTCCTCCGGGTACTCCGGTTTCCTCCCACAGTCCAAAGACATGCAGGTTAGGTGCATTGGTGATTCTAAATTGTCCCTAGTGTGTGTGTGTGTGTGTGTGTGTGTGTGTGTGCGCGCCGCCTTGTGCAGTGGGCTGGCGCCCTGCCCAGGGTTTGTTTTCTGCCTTGCGCCCTGTGTTAGCTGGGATTGGCTCCAGCAGACCCCCGTTACCCTGTAGTTAGGATATAGCGGGTTGGATAATGGATGGATGGATATCACATCAGTCATACTGTATGTATATATTACAATACAGAGCATTACTGACTGAAATTCAACACCCTCAGATACCAGTCTAAAATCATATACCATGAATGATCATTTCAGTGGAATGAAATAGATAAGCTAATGGTGTATTTGCATTTTAAACAGATGAATGAAAATTTTCTTCAGTTTTACAAAATACTGAGCAAAATACATACAATACACCTGTTGTTCAACACATCTTTCTTAAACTATAAAAAGGTGTTAAATTTTTCTCTGTGCTATCAATTGTAATTAACCCGGGAGTATTTATTTTATTACTCCCAGACAAAATCACTTAAATTTATTTAAGATGTAACAAAATCATAATTTCTATGTTTTCTTATCTCTTATACATTATACTTGCTACCCCATAGTATTTTAAATATCAGTTTTAACATCAGAATTAGTTTTACTTTACGTCAAGTAAGCAATTCCTGTGTAAGTACAGATTGAATACATGGCAATTAACTTATGTTCCCAAAGGAGTACACTTTACATTAAGTAGACAATTCCCTTGCAAGTACAGAGTAAATACATGGTAAGTACATTCTGTTCCTGGAGGAGTTACACTTTACATTAAGTAGGCAATTCCTGTGCAAGTACTGAGTAAATACATGGAAATTACATTCTGTTCCCAAAGGTGTTACTTTTTTAAAGTAGGGAATTCCTAGATAAGTAATGTATAAAAACATGCTGACATTTACTTCCCAGTCTGCAAGTCCCTTCTGAGTATTACGTAACCACAGAGTACTTGAATCCTCTTCCAATATAGCATTTCCTGTTTATGCTGTGTGTTTTAGATGTCTTCAGTACCTGATTGTTAGCAATCTTGATGTCCCTTTTGAGTCTAAACACTGGGGCATGTGATTAAACCATTTTATTTTTGGAGCTTCTCTGCTTGTAGACTTTTTACCATTGATTACCAGCTTTTGGAAAAAAAAATTCACCTGGATGTGTATCGACATTTGAGATAACTAACCAAAAATACTTGAAAATCAAGATGAAAAGATCACACATTTATTTGCTTGCAAATATGTTGCAGCCATCTCCAAAAAACCCTGAGTAATCCTTTGCTTAGTGCATTCTACCATATGTTACTGCAGTTAGATACTGCACAGGCAGGCATTCATTATATGTCCCGTAATATCTTTTGTTACTTAGTGCATCATGAAAGTTTACTGATTACTTAAACATGTGAATAGTTTTCCACCACTCATTCCACTAGAGTGTGTAGTTCGTTCTGACCACTGCTAGTTGAGTAACTTCACCATTTAAAAAAGATCTTGAAATACTATCGAAAACCTATGCAGTTATCACTGCAATTCTCCATTAAAATTGCCCAGACCATGGAACATTTGTTACATAGTTTTAGTTACATACCCTGATGTTTTTATTACATTTTGAAAGTACAGATAAAATGTAACTATGTAAGTACACTTGTTTTTGGATCAGTGATAAATTGTTACATTGTAATTATATAAACTGTGGAATAACAATGACAACTGAGTAATTAACTATAGTGTTACTTTGTATTATACAGTAAGAACGGAATAATTACTCATAGTTACACTGTACTTATACAGGTAATTACATAGTAGTTACAATGTAATTATGGACACAATGTAAAGTGTTATGGCTCCTTAAAAGTTAACAGTGCATAAATTTAGTAACATGTTTGTTCATGAACAGTAAACATGACCATAATAGCACATTTATATGGATGAATAAAAATGCTGTGCTTGTGCAACAGTTCCATGGGCATGTCTTACTCAGCCTGAACATGAAGCAGGAAATTCTGCATAAACAGAATTCCAACATATGTATCTCTTTTATCCAGTGTTAGGCAGATGTGGAAATCAGAAGATACAGTGTCATTAGTAGACATGTTCAGATGATATACAGATTGGAAAGGATCCAGGGAGCTAGGAAAACTGGAATTTATCTATGCCATGACTAACCTTGCAAAGCACTTTATGATGATACAAGTAAGTGCTATGTGGCAGTAGTCATTCATGCATGTCACGTGTGGTGACTGATGCTGGTAGATCATCACTGGAATGATGGACTGGTTCAGAAATGATGTCTGTGAGGGCACCAGCCAGTTCATCTGCCCATTCCCTAAGTACATTGTGTGGTCCAGTGAACTTACATGGCTTGACTCTGGATACAGTCCTCTTTACATCAGTTGTGGTCAAACAAAGTATTGGTACATTGCAGGGATGATTTTTTTCACAGGCTCTTGTTCTGTGCAAATCTAGCAAGCAACTCATTAGGCTTGTATAGGAGTGAAGTATCATTGTTGCCGCTGTGTGGAGTGAGCTTGTAGTCCATAATAGCCTGCATGCCCTTCTGCCAATACCATGTGTCTCTGGTGTTTTGAAAATGATCCTTAAAACATTTGAGTATATGCCCACTTTGCGTTTCTTATGGCATGGGAAAGTTCTGGTTGCCCTAAGGAACATTTTGTCTCCTGATCTGAAAGGTGCATTCCTGATCTTTAACTAAAAACATACCTCAGTCATTACTAAGGGCAATTAGTTGAATAGATAGATAGATAGATAGATAGATAGATAGATAGATAGATAGATAGATAGATAGATAGATAGATAGATAGATAGATAGATAGATAGATAGATAGATAGATAGATAGATAGATAGATAGATAGATAGATAGATAGATAGATAGATAGATACTTTATTATTCCCAAGGGGAAATTCACATATTCCAACAGCAGCATACTGATACAAAAAACAATATTAAATTAAAGATTGATAACAATGCAGGAAAAAACAGACAATAACTTTGTATAATGTTAACGTTTACCCCCCGGGTGGAATTGAAGAGTCACATAGTTTGGGGGAGGAACGATCTTCTCAGTCTGTCAGTGGAGCAGGACAGTGACAGCACTCTGTCGCCGAAGCTGCTCTTCTGTCTGGAGATGACACTGTTTAGTGGATGCAGTGGATTCTCCATAATTGATAGGAGCCTGCCAAGCGCCCGTCGCTCTACCACAGATTTCAAGCTGTCCAGCTCCGTGCCAACAATAGAGCCTGCCTTCCTCACCAGTTTGTCCAGTTATGAGGCGTCCTTTTTCTTAATGCTGCCTCCCCAGCACACCACCGCGTAGAAGAGGGCGCTCGCCACAACCATCTGATAGAACATCTGCAGCATCTTATTGCAGATGTTGAAGGATGCAGGCCTTCTAAGGAAGTATAACCGGCTCTGTTCTTTCTTACACAGAGCATCAGTATTGGCAGTCCAGTCTAATTTATCATCCAGCTGCACTCCCAGGTATTTATAGGTCTGCACCATCTGCACACAGTCACCTCTGATGATCATGGAGTCCATAAGGGGTCTAGGCCTCCTAAAATCCACCACCAGCTCCTTGGTTTTGCTGGTGTTCAGTTGTAGATGGTTTGAGTCGTACCATTTAACAAAGTCCTTGATTAGGTTCCTATACTCCTACTCCTGATGCAGCCCACGATAGCAGTGTCATCAGCGAACTTTTGCAAGTGGCAGGACTCTGAGTTGTATTGGAAGTCTGATGTATATAGGCTGAACAGGACCGGAGAAAGTACAGTCCCCTGCGGCGCTCCTGTGTTGCTGACCACAATGTCAGACGTGCAGTTCCCAAGACGCACTTACTGAGGTCTGTCTTTAAGATAGTCCACGATCCATGCCACCAGGTATGAATCTACTCCCATCTCTGTCAGCTTGTCCCTAAGGAGCAGAGGTTGGATTGTGTTGAATGCGCTAGAGAAGTCTAGAAACATAATTCTTACAGCACCACTGCCTCTGTCCAAGTGGGAGAGGGATCGGTGTAGCATATAGATGATGGCATCCTCCGCTCCTCAGTTCTCTGCTCACCTGAATCTCGTGGTCACACCCTTAACATCCTCTATGCAAATGGTTAATGTTCCAGGCACAGATCCTTTATACTCTTCCCGGATTTCAGAATAGCATGAAATCTCTAGCCACAATGAGAAAACCATCCATCCATCCTCTTCCACTTATCCAAGGTCGGGTCGCAGGGGCAGCAGCTTGAGCAGAGATGCCCAGACTTCCCTCTCTCCGGCCACTTCTTCTAGCTCTTCCGGGAGAATCCCAAGGCGTTCCCAGGCCAGCCAGGAGACATAGTCCCTCCAGCGTGTCCTGGGTCTTCCCTGGGGCCTCCTCCCGGTTGGACGTGCCCGGAACACCTCACCAGGGAGGCGTCCAGGAGGCATCCTGATCAGATGCCCGAGCCACCTCATCCGACTCCTCTCGATGCGGAGGAGCAGCGGCTCTACTCTTAGCCCTTCCCAGATGACTGAGCTTCTCACCCTATCTTTAAGGGAGAGCCCAGACACAATGTGGAGGAAACTCATTTCAGCCGCTTGTATTCGCGATCTCGTTCTTTCGGTCACTACCCATAGCTCATGACCGTAGGTGAGGGTAGGAACATAGATCGACTGGTAAATTGAGAGCTTTGCCTTACGGCTCAGCTCTTTTTTCACCACGACAGACCGATGCAGAGCCCGCATCACTGCGGACGCCGCACCAATCCGCCTGTGATGAGAAAACCTTCTGGATGAAACATTTGCAATTTGTTTATAAGTTCATACCTAGTACCTAGTTAGTACTCTATTTACACTAGGAGGTAGATGTAACGCCACCACTATTATGGAACTGTATTCTCTCAGCTGATTGAATAAACAGCATCTTATTGCTAAGATATATATCAGCTGTGAACAGTGGCATAAAATTTTGAAAAGAGGTGGACTTGTGTAGAACTTGTCAGCATACAGTATATGCTGTAACCAGTTCCAAGCATAGGAAAGTTCAACAAAGACATTATAACAAAGACATAATAAGTCAGTCCTTTACCTGCTGAATGGCCAAAGTTACCTATGTAAACAAAAAAGTTCCAAGTATAACCACAAAGAGTATCTACCGGCTCAAACCATTTATAGCCCCATTTGGTGGGTTTCTACTTCATGTATTGCTTTATGCCAATCCGGGCCTCTGAGGCAATTAAACATTCATCAATTGAGAGCTCTTTTCCTGGGTGAAAGTATGTGTTACTGGACTGAAGAATCTGTGAGTACTGAGGCTTTATCTTTTAAAGATGGTCATACAGATTTGTTTCCTTCTTTCTTGTCTTTTGTCATCTTTATCAGGATCACAAAGGCAAAGGCTTTAAGATATTGCCATAGGCCTATTCCTTGTCATGACTGATCAAGGAAACTAGAAATTGTAACCCAGCCTTTTGCTCCAATAGTTAGATACTTGCTTTGTCTTGATGATGCCAATGTACAAAACCAAAGCAATATATCCATGAAATTATGGTAATGTAAATGATTTAGAATTTATTATTTTTTTCAGAAACTGTTCTTTTCTGTGCAAACTGATTCGTATTTTCCTCATTAGTTCTGTGGTTGTAGCACTAAGAAATGGCTAGAAAAATTGAAGTGGTGGGTATGACTGAGTGATCAGATGTGTAAGCCTGAAGTGTGTTTTGGAGCAAACCATGGCCATGGCTCATATCTGGTTGACTTTCAGTTTCAGGAGGTTTACTGGCTCTCCTCTTAGATGTTTTGGTTGCACATGATGTTGATTATGCAAGAAATGGCAGACATGCTCTTATTCAGGTCACAACTTGATTAGAAGGCAATGGAATAGCTGACAATACTGCTGATTGTCCAGTAGTACCTACAGCACATGTATGGGTGTGTGGGGTGATGGAGAAGTCTTTGTCTCTGATTGCCATTCCTCATCTGATGACTCATTGTAAGAAAACAGCACACAGTCATATTAGAACAAAACAACTTAGATGGTATTAGGAATAAACTAAGTACATCAAACTTGTGTATATTTCCATACCAACATCTTCCAGGTGAGATTAGGTGTGGCAGCCCTGTGTGCAATGTAGGAAACAGCCCTGTACAAGGTGCCATACGTACAAAAACATGCCTAAACCACTCACACAAAGGCCAGTTTAGATAATCTAAGTTCACTCTCTAAGTAAATGTGACAGTCACACAGATGCATTTTAAACATCAGCCTGTTTAACATTTTTGAGGCATAACATATGAGTGATGACTATATTGTCTACTATGGGATATTAGTTCATGGATGTATAAAATTACATAACTCCTGTTGTCCAACTGACCGCATGAAGAGAAATTCTTGGATATTTGTGGAGAACCTGAGGAAAACTGATCATCTCATCATGGAAAAAATCTACCCTCACTGAAAAGATAAAGAGGAAAAAAGAATGACAGTATTTCATATTTAATTGTCTGAAAGGGCAATTTTAGTGCCAGACTAGGGCAGCTGCATATTATTTTGATCTTACTTGTGTTTCGTATAGAAAAATATAGGCAACAATTACCAAAACTACACAAATGATATCAATTATTTATTTATTTATTTCTCCACCCCAAGCAGCTAACATTGTTTATGAAAAATTAGTATAAGTGTTAAGAATTACATATATAGTATGTACCCATGGGGTAACCAAAGTACTCTTGGGTCCAAGATAAAAGATGTCGCTCAGCCTCAGCCAGGCAAGTTGGGGTCAAGTGTGTAATACGGACAAAGCTCGCCTGGGTAGTGTGGAGGAGAAGAAAGAGAGAAATAGAGAGAAAAATTGTGTTATGTTGTATTGTGTATATGCCACTGTTTAAGCCTTTTCACAAGGTATTTGTGAAAATAAACTTTTTTACTGTACTGTGACTTGTGTGTGTACAGTTGTGTCTGGGGTTTGGGGTGCAGCAACGCTTCCCAAATGTCATAGGTCTATTATACTGCATCTGTGTGTAAATAATGGCTCCACCAAGCTAATTAGAGGCTGAATATGTAAAATACAATTTATTCCATATCATCAATGCACAGGTCAGTACTTTTACAAGACAATGGCGTGAATGACCAGTCATATTGTCCAATCTGACATTCTGATGAGGGCAATGTAATCAGCAGAAGTGACATTTGACCACTGCACAAGTGGCAGAAACTGCAGCTTTCCTTTTGGTTGCTAAATGCACAATATAGAGTATGTTTACATATAAATTTACTGTATATTCTAGTAATTCATAAACACTTTCTTGTATATAATTTTCAGCTACTGCCAAATGCGATAATATTGCTGCTGAATATTTACTTGTTTGAAGTATTTCAAGTATGATGTTGACAAAGTAAAACATTAACTTGTTTTAAGTGAATAATGCCATTATCCTATAATTATACACTGCACAAATTCATAATCATAATGTATTCAGGCACTGGACTTCCAAGAATTGCCTCACAGCCTCTTTAGCTTTCTTAAACAGCTAACTACCTGTCAACAGTTATAGCTGACACAAACGCACAACACAAAGCATACATAGATTTCTAACTTTTCCATTAATAAAGAAATTAAAGGAAATCATTTAAGAATGATCAAATATTAACATAATTCCATCTTGTATGACAACATTTCAAGGGAAATCAATTTTATGTAAAATACCTATTCAGATTAGTGGTGATAGGCTATTTTGTCAGTGGTTTTAAAAAAGGTATAGTCAAGAAAATGCAAAAAAAAAAACTAAATATAAGTTTACATGGTATACAATTACAAAGAGACTAGTTATACAATTATAACCATAACAATTTTTCTTTGATCTTCTTTTGTCATTTTGACTGTAGGAAAACCCTCTTAATTATATAGAGAACCCTATGTAAAAATACAGAAGATGAGTCTAGATCTGAACTATATGACTACAAAGAAAAATTAACAATTAAAGTTTTTATCAGTATTTTACACGTTTGTTGTTGTTCTGGATTAAAATTGTTGATATAAATTGAATAACTTTTTTATTTTAACTAATATGGATTTTTGTGTAAATATACCTGACCAGAAGAAAAAGAAGAAAAAATGTTGCAAATAATTGTTCTAGGATTTCCAGTGCTTTGAAGAAGACCTGACTATACAGATGGAGCACTGCATTATGGTAAAAATCAATTGCTGTGTGAAAATTTGCTGTGATGAGCATTGCATTTTTAAGAAGCTTTACACCTTGCACAGATGAAGAAGTTTCACGTTTTAAATTTTCCAGAAGACAAAGTGGCTTACTTAGGACAACAGCTGAAATGCTACAAACTTTTAAAACTTTACCTAATATGATCTGCATAAAAAATGCAAACAAGTTTTTTCAAGTAAGATTACTTTCAATTGTTTTGATCTAACACAAACAAAATTGTTTAAATTGCTTTATACACAAATACAGTAAGTGCATTACACAAAATAATTGACTTATGGATGGAATTTTTAATTTATAACTTTTAAAACATTTGATCAATTACACTATGTCTTACAGATAACTAAAACTGACACATTCTGTGTGTCAGTTGCAGTGTGTGGAGCTAGAATTGATCCCGTGCTGGGCTGGTCTTAGTACGTTTTTATGGTAACAAGACTTAAGTTGGGGTTTATTGCTGTTGCAGTGTGCCTTAGAACTGCAGACTAGCAGCAGATCAAGACTAAGATTAAGTGCAGTTGTAGTGTGCTTCTTGAATTTGGAGAAGGGGAACAAAGTTGCATACTAAAACCTGAGTAGGTTTAATGGACTTAGTGATGTAGGTAATGTTACAAAATAAATTCCACATGCATCAGAGAGGTATAGCATTACCAGATTGAGTCCCCCACAGGCTGCAGGGTGTCATACACATATATTTTCACTTTATAAACATCACATATAAAAATAAAACTAGTTGGGGGAGTGGTATTCCAGGGAGATTTAAGCAAATAGCCACTCAAACATTAGATCAAAGGGTGGTAATATAATGTACAGTACGAGTAACTGCATACATGTATTGAATGGAACAGCGTGAAGTACAGCTGAAACTGGAAAATACTGGCTCTACTGAGACTGGGTGAAACTTTAACAGTTTCATGACTGTAGCTACAACACAGCTACTTTTAGGTAGTAATGAAAGTCTAGAGTAAATAGTTGCCGTCTGGGGGGGGGGGGGGGGATTTTTTTGGCAGGAATGATATCAACATCCTAAAATCCTGTTGCAGCTACAATTGAATAATATTGCTCAACACTCAATGAACTAACACGCAAAATAAATATAAATGTGATCTTACATCACTCTCCTTATGGTATGATAGAATTAATTGATAGCACTTACAGAATGATAAAATAATACCTCTTGGCTTTAGTGATGTGCATGAATATGAACGGGGTTAATGATGGACACAACACCTGCATTACTTTTCCCTTGCATATTTCAGGGTGCACTTGCAGGTCACCCTAGTGGCAGATTATCATCTACCCATGTGTTTCAGAGAGACAGTTATTTTCCACATACTATTCTGATCACAATTACCTTTCAATAATATTACTCTAAATATACTTTTCCATAAATTTTACGGACTTTTCTGACACTTGACATAAATAACATTTACATAACAACAGCAGCACTCATTTTGATCTAATGTAGCTTAACAATTGTAATTATTTTTATCAAGTTTACATGATGACATACTTTGTCCCTTTAAATTAAGAGGAATTTGCAGCTTCAAGTCGATAATTGAGAGAGGAAAAGACATTAATTTCCGCCGCACCACCATTGAGGGGCAATTAGACTATCCGAAGAGAAACACGAAACAACAACAAGACTACATGCGTGTCAGTTAAACTTGGTATTGATCTTGTTCTGCTGTTCACTGCAGCAGCACTTAAACCTGAAGATCGTCTCTTCTTACTACTGTACTACATAGTCTAGTCTTGATCCACAAATAGTACCATACTATCTTCGGTACGCTTCAACTGACACTACAGTACTATATACATTATTTGGTCCCCACTGTTCCAGCATTTAATGGATATCTGACAAATGATAATTTGGTAACTGTAGAAATCTTAATGATTTTTTTCACCTCAGTTTATATATTTGACTTTTCTGTTTTTGTTTTTTCTTTGGGCAATCAAGTGAATAAGAGGCTTGAGTCAGTGTCCTTTTTGCCTTGGGCTGATTTTCCAAGTTTATTATTTCAGATGAAGTAGCAGCCATTGAGAGAAGCATTAATACCAACAGTAATTTTTCTTTTGCATTAAATAGAAAACCATCAAGATCTAAATAAATAATATAAAAACCTTACAATTTTTTAACATATTGGATTCCAAGCAACACTCAACAGAATCAGATTACATTATGCAAATAAAGTTCTAGCTGGTGGAATTTAGTTTTCCCAACATGAGTGATAATGGCTAGTGTTTCATTTTTATAAAAAAAATGATGATGTTTCACAAAAAAATGCCAGACCACAGTTATCATTCAACTGCCTAATTTAGGAACACGCAGACAGATGAAGAAATTCCAGATTCTTTGTTCATTGTGAAATTCTGAAATTTAAGTTGTGATATTCACATTTTAAATTCAATAATTCTGTACTCTCAAAAGAACCCTAAATGCAAGTGGAGAAGTGAGATGTCACATGGTGTGTAGTGTGATGTCTGTAAATTAGGCTTTACTTTCTACAGACTGTAAGGTATCATAGAGCCTCAGTCTACCTTGAGCTTTTTACATTTGTAAATCTGATTCTCCCTGCAAAACATCTTTATACAAAACAACAACTATACCTTTAAGTTATATTGTTTGCTTCAGAGTTTGCACTACTGAAGTGCCAGCCATAGTCAAACCATTTGCCGCCAATATCTTTACAATTCTTCTCAATGTACTGCTCTGGAACACAGAAGGGTGATACTTGAAAGTCTGTCAGAATTCAGTTGATGGAATCTTGAAGTGATCCATCTCCAATATAGAACTCATCACTTATAAGCATGTGTCATGTGCCAAAGAGCAAAATTACAAATCTTCAACACTCCTACCTAAAGATGATACAAATAAAGGTTTGCAATGAACAACAAGCTATAATAGTAGAAACATTGCAGAGACAAAGACAAAACTCAATATGTAAAAGCATTGTACTTATTGTTTATTGACTTAAAAAAATTCCTAGAAATATCTTGTGTGAAACTCTTAGTTTAACATGACACATACTAGAAACGAGCTGGGATAATATATAATTATATTATAAAACATTTCCTCTAAATCAGTACTAAGTAAGATAAAGTCATCATATCTCTATGTTTGGCTGAACACTTAACCTAAGTAGCCAACCCCCACAACTTTTACAAAACACTGACTGCACAATCTCAACATGCTCAGATGGGGAGGCTGAGTAGTGATAATTAATTATCCCTGTTAAACCCAAAATGAAATAGCAAGACTGTTCCCAAATCATGAGCATGGCATTTAGGAAAAAAAAGAAAGATCCTTGAATAATTCTAAATTGTACAGTCATTAATTACTTTACCTTTAAATAGGATTCCATTAAAATATATCAAAGCATCAGATCACTATGGTTGTAGCACAATATTTCACCAACTTTAATTCAAACAAGCAAACTGAATTCTTATGCTTAATTTAAACACTGCTGGTAAACTACTATTAAGTCACATGAAGATAGTACATTAGGAGACAAGTGAAAATAGGATGTTTTCCTGTAAAACTAAAGATGTGTAAAATAATACAAACACTGAATAGGGAAAGACAAGGACTGGCACAGACTGAAACACTTTACTCTTTACAACAGATCATTGTATATATGCTAATAGGACATTTTCTGAAAAATGGTTAAAGGTGTATTATTTTCTTTATTGTACTAGTTTAATCAAGATAGTAAAGGTATAACTCATTGAACAGGCATGCTATGATGTAAAAGAAATTCATCTGTATTTATCAAATACAGTAACTGATCACAATCTGATATATGGTCAAGGTAGCACAAACTCTTAGTTTATGAAAGACAGATATTATGTTATTTCCTTTTTGGCATTTTAAAGACTTTTGTGCACCAGTCTCTGTTTTGATATCCATCAGTTAATAGTTTGTAATTTCAAGAATTAACCAAACTGCATGACAGAAATACAGCTTAAAAAATTAAAACCCCATCTGCATATGCTCAACACATGCCAAGCCACCATGACAGAAAGGGTAAAAATAAATGCTTATAATACTAGATAGATAGATAGATAGATAGATAGATAGATAGATAGATAGATAGATAGATAGATAGATAGATAGATAGATAGATAGATAGATAGATAGATAGATAGATAGATAGATAGATAGATAGATAGATAGATAGATAGATAGATACTTTATTAATCCCAGGGGGAAATTCACAAGATTTGTGTCCAGGGAACAAATCCACATAAAATAAAGTGGTAGGAGTGATCAATAAATAAAAATAGAAAAATAAAAGTAAAAAAATACACATACACATATAGTCCTACACGGAGCTGCTGAAAAGGCTGCCACTCTCAGCAGCGCCGGATGTTAGATGAATTATATTACTATATTAGAAAGGTAATCTTACACTCAGCTAAAGTAGCAGGACCTGTGTATTAATTGTCAGGGTACGAGTACTCAACAGCTTGGTGAATTTTCAAAGCCTTATAAAAAAAATGCTGTTAATCATAAAAAAAAAATTAAAACACAAACATATATATGAAATACATGATATGATCATATTGTGGGTTGGGCAACAGGCAGACACGTTCCATGGCATCACCACACGTTTATTTACACTAATAGCATACAGTTCTTCAGTGCACCGCTTCACCAACAAACCCCCACAGTCTCCCAAAGTCCCGGCTTCACCAACAGCCGTCTCTCTTTCTCTTTCACTCTCTCTAGGCCTCTCCTCGCCGCCTCCTCTCCGACCTCATCCACCTCCTCACCAGACTCCAGCCTTGATTGAAGGGAGGCGGCTCCTTAAATAGGCAGGCGGCTGATGACCACACCCAGCCACCTGCCACAATATAAATGTTATATATATAAAATACCTGCAGTGCAAAGTATGAGGATATCAGAAAGCTATATTCAGGAAAATAATTGTATGAAGTCCTCCTCATCAGCCATATACGCTCTGAAAGAATAAGAAATTTAAAATGTAGAAATGGTGAAGATATCTGATCTTAGAAAATGCCTGGGACCAATTTTTTCACATTCAACTATAATGGATTATAGTACTTGACAGATTATATAATTTTTACAGATTTTACCTAACTACATCTATATATATAAAAAAATTTTTGCGTTTGAAACAGAAATTACGTATGACCATGCGATATGGAAATTACGTATGAAACAGAAATCACATATGACCATGCGATATAGAAATTACGTATGACCACAGAACATATTATAATACAGGAACTAATCACTTCGTTTGTGGACGTCATTTTTAAATCGTCTTTACAAATTCTTATTATTTGTGTGAGAGTTATTTTACTGATATTGAAAAGAAGTAAACACAAACATGCCGATCTATCCCATAGAAGTGCACCCCGCGTCATCCTTTCCCAGCCCTCCTCTCTGGACTACAGTGCTGAGCCATCCGCCGTCAGGCGCGTTCTGACAGAGAAGTTTTATTTATTTAGTTTTCCACATGCCTGTCACGGAAACTGCCACATTGTAACTTTTTTTTAGTTGGCAGTACTTCATAGTAGAAGAGATGAGGAAAACAGCTTTGCGTCTTTCTACTTTTTAACTGCGGCGAGCTGTAAACAATGTGCGTGAGAACAAAGTGGACGCTGGGAGGCGCGTAATGTCGGGCTGCTCCGCAGGGTCAAGAGCTTCTCAGTTTCAGGCAGCGTCCTCTCTTCTCACACTATTTGTGACACTTCAAGTGCCCTGTCGGCTCCTGGGAGAGTGGAAATCAAAAAATCGAATCACTGTAATCAGCGCCATCAAAGCAGGACTCTGTTTGTAAATTACCCTACACTACTACTTACTGTCCCTTAAGGTGAGTTCGGGTCACTAAAACCCTGCAACATTCAAGGTTCCTTTTGTGATGAATTATATTAAGAAGTAAATCACAGGCACGTAGTGCAAGGTTGTCAGGCAGAAATTTGTACGATCACATAGAAAATGTAATTTCTATACCACAGCAGTCGTGTAGCGCCTTTAACAAGGGATCTACTACCGAGACATAATCCAAATACATTTTAGCTGCTGTTAGTACTACTTACCTGTTGTGTTATAGCGCCTTTAAAATGTAGTTTACCCCAAACCACTCCAGTAGTGCTCAATATATCTTTACTTCTTAAAAGTTAATGTTTTACTGTTTAATAACTTATAGACTACATTTTATTTTTTTCCCTTGCACTCGGTGAGCGAAGCCACTGGGTAATCAACTAGTACTATTATAATATTTTATGGTTATGTAGTAAAACATTAGGTTGAAGGAGTATCAAATTTCCTCCAGACTTCTTTTCCGAGACCTTTTCTAGTATTTTGTAACTTTTACAGGTCACAGCTACATAACCCACAGCAAATCCACATCCATGATTGTCCCCTACAACAAGTCTAAATAAGAACAAATGCTGTTATCTTTCTGTATCTGGGGTCTCATTATCAATGTCCACAGAATAATAATTAAAATTTGACTTGATATATATGGTTAATAAAACAAATCATTCTCCTGCTGAAGACCATTTAGCTACCACACTCTCTATATGTCATTAAAATTAAGTTATTTGAATATTTTCAGCATTATGTTGCTTAGCAAAGTAATTCTGATTGTGTAGATTGATAAATCCATACATGCTGGAGCAGTTTTGGGATTTGGCTAGTTTTATGTATGTTTTCACACTAAGAGGAAGTCACTCTTCTATCGGTCTTCATAAACTACAGCATACTCTGTGATTGTCTGTGATCTTGAGGATCAGTGGAATCATGATCATTATATACATTCTATTTAAAGCGGACAGTTACTACAAAATTATGATGCTAAATTATATTTTCTGTATTGGCCTTTAATAGCAAATATAACAATCTCTCCAAAAGAACATCTCAATAAATCACCACTATTTAAAAATGAAGACTTACAATCATGAATGCACATGATTGAGTGCATTTATATCTCTTGTGATGAAACTGTTTCAGAACCGCAAGGTTCGTGCAGGAAAGGCTCTGAAGCATTTGCCAAATGGGAGAAGTTCAAATACACTGTGCGCATGGCTGAGGCAGCGTGTGCTAGATGCAGTATCCTGATAATTCTCTCCTCTCTTGACACAATCTACGTTAGAGCTTTCTGATCAGCTGCTGTAGAGCTGTGATTCCACACTCAGATACAGTGGGTTAAAGTACTCAGTGGTGCAGTGAGAGTAACAACGCTAAAACAACTATAGTATTTGGAATAGTTTGGCAATTCCGTGCACAATTAAATAGTTAGGTTGATTACAATCAGATGCCTTAAACTAAAAAAACAATATGCAGTTAATGTCAGTGTATTTGATAAAGCTGCATCAGGGATGTGAATCTAAAAAATAAAGGGAAGCCACCCAGGAACAGTAGTACTGCTTTGACGCTGGCTGCCACCAGTTTGCAAAATCATGCCGAAAACTTGCGTACGCTATGGTTTGAGCTGGGGTGAGGATGTGCATGGCTTTATACCAAGTTTAGTTTTTATACACTGCGATGTGAGTATGGAAACGGGCATACACAACATTTTTGTGCATACGCACCGTTTATACATGAGGCCCCAGAAGTTTTAGATATGTTTTTTGTGATGAACGTACAACCTCATGGCATCACGTGATGTTGCAGGGTCATGTTGCTAACCACATGATGGCTGTCATTACCCAAACAACACTACAATACTAAAAATTCGAACAAAATTATTAAATAATAATAAGGAAATAATTGTAATTCATTCTAGTGGGTAGAAAAATGAGGAAGAACCAATATATCAATATTTTAAAATCATTACAAAAATGAACTAATGAAATTTGCATTTTTCTAGTTTTAAATAAAGGCTGTTTGTCCCTAAATTAAATCATAGTTTCCCTATCATGTTCAAAGAATTGCCCATATTTTTGGAAAAAATCTAAATATCATCAATATACATATGATTTACGGCCTGTGTGTTAGATAAGTTTTAAGGGTGGGATCACTAATTAGTGGTTCACAGGCCAGATCCAGCCTGCAATTGTTTTCTCTAAGCCAAACCTGAGCCATGACTATGAAGGCTTTATTCTTCCTCCATGTAGTTTCAAAGAAAGCTCTTTTTACTCATTCTTATTGAGTTAACAAATAGTTGAGTACTTTTTTGCTGTGATTTCTGCTTGCTTTTGGAGCCTTAACTTTTTAGTGGTGCCTCTGATCATACTATTTTATGATAGCAACAGTTTCACTGAAGATCAGACAGGTCGTTGGTGCATTTCAGAATAATCCTGTAGTACTAGGGTGTTGTACCGTGTTAGCCATTATGAATGTAGAGAAAAGTCAAGCAAAATGACACCTTTTATTGGCTAACTAAAAAGATTACAATATGCAAGCTTTCGAGGCAACTCAGGCCCCTTCTTCAGGCAAGATGTAATCATTACATCTTGCATGAAGAAGGGGCCTGAGTTGCCTCGAAAGCTTGCATATTGTAATCTTTTTAGTTAGCCAATAAAAAGAATAACCCTGTAAAGGCATACTTTTCTGTCCATATCAATGATGATTGCCATTATTAGTTTTTCCCATAAGACATCTTGATAAATGCATTTTTACTAACTAACTTGTTTAGATAGCTAACTTCCAATGTGAGTTTTGAATGCTACATTCTGGGTAATTAGTAAAATTTATATGATTAAGTACAACCATTGTATATTTCCATGAGTAAAAAAATACATTCAAATGACTAAACTCTCTGTTAAGAATGATAACAATAACACCAGAATAAATTCAGTGCAACATATGACTGATGATTCCTTATATTGCACAGATATGAATGACACAGATTTGATCATGTTTGTGATGTGAATGATTGGGTTACTGAATGACAGTGTCCAACAGTGAAAAAGGTAGAGTGTTTGTGTTTAAGTTGTGGAACTAGCCCCGGACACAGACAGGCAGACATGTTAATTTGCACCACCACACGCTTATTTACACTACTATATACAAATAAATAATCCATAAAACACACGTGGAGGTTTAAAAATCAATAAATAGAACAAAATAATAATCCTTTAAAAGACGATGTGGTTAAAACACCGATGGAAGCAATCTCTTTACAACACAACTCCCGGTGTGCTCATCTTACTAGTGACTCCCCTGCTTCTCTCAATTCAGGCTTTGCAGCAGGGTGAGCCACTCTACCTGCAGCTGACCTTCTTTCCACTTCCAAACAAGTCTGGAGGCCTCCCTGTCCTAGCTTCGGTCGCGCACTCATCCCAGACCGGGACTTAGCTTCTCTCCAATGGCCAGGACTCCCACGCTGGAGATTATCTGCCCAAGTCTCCCGACTCCCGCTGTCTTCCACGGCGAGTCACCTCCCTCGCTAGTCACTCCCGCTCTTCTCAAAATGCTCAGCGGGAGCGACTACAATCAACTGCCCTAGGTGTTAGATAAACACCTCGCTAGGGCCCACAATCCAGCTGCACTCGAGCCTGCTCTCGCTCGTTTGCTCAATCTCCTTCGCTCTCTCTCTCTCTCTCTCACACCGGCTTTCTCCTCACTTCCTTCCAGCAACCTCTTTTCTCTTTCCATTCATTTCCCTCTAGCCGACTCGCACTTCTATAGATCGAGAAGGCATAGCAGCTGCGGCAAATTAGCAGTCCCAGGAACAATCACGGATGCAGGCAGTCTCTCACCTGTGCACTTAGGTGAGAAACACCCACATCGCAAATCGCCCTGAGAACTGCTGCAGCCACAACCACCATGCCCCCTCACTAAGCCGCGAGCGTGATGATTATTTATTTAAAACTGGCCTATGCTGAGAGCTGTGGACCCGCTATACCACATTCCACCCCCCGTAAGACTCTAGTTGCACGGGAAGGCTCCATGCCACTGCCAATCCCGTGCAACTGGAGCCCAGGTCCACAGCTCGGCCACTCTAAACTGTACTAAAACAATAAAAGCACTAAAAATAACCCCACAATAAAACCAACCCAAGCCCCTTTCGTAAAAACAGGACATTAAAAGAATAAGAACTTTAAAAGACAAATAAAACAATAAATAAATAAATGTCTATAAAAAACTCTGTCCTTTAAAAATGTCCTCTGGCTTGGGCCCGTGGGTTCATGCAAAGCCTGGCACCAATCCCACTTGCTGCTCAGTCTCCAGTTCTTCTGTCCCCACTGCGAGCTCATCCCACCGCTGCCACCAAATGTGACGATGCAGGTTCGGCTCCATGTTTCCATCTGCTGTTCGGGAGCCCTTGAACCCTACACCGTCGGTAATGTTAGCATAGCAAGGGGTTGGCGAAAAAGCAGTGGGGACAGAAGAGGAAACAGAGCAGCAAGCGTTATTGGTGTCAGACATTTTAAAGGACAGAGTTTTTTATAGACATTTATTTATTTATTGTTTTATTTGTCTTTTAAAGTTCTTATTCTTTTAATGTCCTGTTTTTATGAATGGGACTTGGGTTGGTTTTATTGTGGGATTTGTTTTAGTGCTTTTATTGGTTTTAGTGCAGTGTAGAGTGGCCGAGCTGTGGACCTGAGCTCCAGTCGCACAGGGCTGGCAGTGGCATGGAGCCTTCCCGTGCAACTGGAGTCTTATGGGGGGTGGAGTGTGGTATAGCGGGTCCACAGCTCCCGTTCAAATAATCACGCTCATGGCTTAGCGAGGGGGAGTGGTGGTTGTGGCTGCAGCAGTTCTCACCTAAGTGCATAGGTGAGAGACTGCCCGCATCTGTGATTGTTCCTGGGGCTGCTAATTTGCCACAGCTGCTATGCCCTCTCGACACATATAGAAGCGCGAGTCAGCTAGAAGCGGGAAAAAAAAGGAAAGAAAGAAGAGAACGGGAGGTAGTGAGAGAAGACAGGAAGCAGGTGGAGAGAGCCATTGTGAGGAAGAAGAAGAGCGAACGAGCGAGCAAGCAAGAGCAGGCTCGCATGAGAGAAAGCACGGCAGCTGGGAGTTGAGCCCACGAGGGGAATGTTTGGCCAACACTCAGTGGGGCTGAAGGAAGCAGTCGCTCCAGCTGAGCCATTTAGGAGCTGGAGTGACCAAGGTGAGGGCTGGTTTAGCCCCAGCGTAAGCACCTTAGCCGCTGGGGAAATAACCAAAGTCTCAGTCCGGTTTGGAGCCCGATGTAGACAAGGATCGGAGGGCTACCGGACCTGAGTGAAAGGCAGCTGTTCATGCAGGTAGGCGACTCTCCTGTTGAGCAGCCCAAATGGGAGTAGCAGGGGTGCCGCCATGGTAAAGGAAGACACTGGGCTTAGAGTTTTTAAAGGATTGCTTCCTGGATAAATCTCCACGTGTCACTTTCGTTTTATGGATTATTTATTTAAAGAAGATTTTTGAAGCACTGCACCTTATTTATTTGAACACTTTTTTGTTCTATTGTTTTTAATAAAAACACTTTTGCACTTTTTCGCCATCCCCTTGCTATGTTGTTGCCTCACTGTCTAGCTCATCGGTAACATTACCGACGGTGCAGGTTTCAAGGGCTCCCGAACAGCACAGAACAGACTGCTTGATCTTAATCAGTCAGGATTCAATAAGGGCCACTCCATACTGACAGCTCTGTTCACAGCTGTCAAAACGTTACATCATGCCAGAGCTACCAATCTGTCATCTGTACTCATTTAGCTTGATATCTCCTCAATTTTTGACATTTTTAACCACCAGATCATCCTTGCCATCTTATCTGACCTTAGTATCACTGGGAATGCCCTCGGGTAATTTGAGTCCTACCACTTGGGCATATCCTACCGTGTGTCTTGGTGTGGAGGGATGTTGTAGTAGACAAGCACGGGGCTACCCCAAAGATCACTTCTGGGCTTTCTCCTCTTTTCCATTTACACCTCTTTACTAGGACCTATCATCCAGTCCCATGATTTCTCTTATCAGTGCTATTCTGATCATACTCAGCTATACCTGTCATTCCTGCATTTCTCACTGATATTACAACCTGAATGAAGAAACTTGATCTCCGGCTTAACTTGGCAAAGATGGACCCCCTTGTTATCTCAGTTTGTCTGTTTATTCAGTACCCCATTTATGTTCAGATTGGTTCATTATCACTAACACCTGCTAAGTTGGTAAACAACCTTGTGGTGTTGATTGATGACCAGCTGTCCTTCAAGGACCATTTTGCTACAGTCTCTTCGTCTTGCAAATTCACTCTCTACGATATCCACAAGATCAGACTGTATACAGTATGAGAGAGTATACAGCACAACTCGTAGTCCAGGCTGTAGTCTTGTCACGGATGGACTACTGCAGCTCTGTGCTGGCATGAGCACTGACTGTGTCACCAAGCCACTGCAGGTGATTCAAATGCACCAGCACAGCTAATGTTAATCAGCCAAGGCGGACACGTTACTCATCTCTTCAGAGCACTACACTGGTATCCTACAGTTTCTACGTATTAAGTTCAAATCCTTGATGACTGCCTAAAGAGTAGTCTGTGGGTCTGCACCTACAATAAATATATGTAGACACTTCTTATGCTCCTTCTCGACCACTCAGATCTGCTGATTAACAGCGTCTGATGATGTCAAGTGTTGCATGGCATCAAATCTCAGTCCAGACTCTTTTCATGTGTAGCTCCTAACTAGTAGAACAAGCCTGTAGCGGTCATAGAGATGCTACAATTTACATCGCCACAAGAATAGTGATTTATTTATCTTTTAAGTGGGAACTCCAGGAATGCACCCAACCTTGGCCCGACTCACAGAAACAAAGGGCTTAAACAATAATGAAACTGAATATATTAAACAAAAAATAAAAGGTGAAATCCTGTGGTGGGTTGGCGCCCTGCCTGGGATTTGTTCCTGCCTTGCGCCCTGTGCTGGCTGGGATTGGCTCCAGCAGACCCCCGTGACCCTATGTTAGGATATAGTGGGTTGGACAATGACTGACTGACTGACTAAAAGGTGAAATCTAACATAACAATAACAAAGCAAATCCTTCCCTAGCCCCCAGACAGCTATCACAAATAAAGCACAACCTGAAACAACAACAAGCCTAATAAATACAAAACCCAATAAACTGTCCAAATGAAGTGACAATCGATAATGTGGAATGAAGGTAAAATGATAATACAGGGAACAGCTCTCTGTAAGTAATGTAAAAATAGTCCTACCAGTATTTCTGATTTGTTGAGGGTTGATGAGTTTGGGAGTGGTCCCTTTGCAGAAGCACAATAAACAATCCAACTCCATACTCACATGACAAGCAGGCACAAGACAATCCATACATCCATACAGGCATGGTATTACAGGACAAAACAATAATCCAAAAGCATTGATATTAATATCATAGACAAAAACTCCAGCACCCTCACTGTCTAGAAAGATTTCCTTTAAAGGGCCTGCCGGTCGATATTCTTCCCAGCAGACCTTACGCTCTCTGAAGATATCCAATTAGGGCCACAACAGGGACCACCAGCAGTTGTAATCGTTAATTTATGCAGCACCACTACAAGCTCCCCATCTTTGCTCAAAACTCTAACTCAAAGAAGTGTCTGAAGATCTCTTATTCTGTGAATTTCTTAGTGAGCTGAGCTGCTAGGTTTTGTTAGTCTTGGAGTTGTAACTAGCTTTTGTTTTGAACATTTCAAAGTCAATATTGTAGTGTTTTTCTGTAATACCTCCCAAACAGTCCCCCGACTGATGTTGCTAGATTATGTTGACCTCTTTTGTAAGTCACTTTGGATAAAAGCATCTGCTAAGTAAATAAATATATATGTAATTTAAGCCACAACAGAAGAGATAAGTGGAAGTGCTTAATTGCATTTTATGATTATTTTATTAAGCTCATAGTAATTAATGCATGACCAGAGAATACTGTCCTCCTTTTGAGCAAAAAAGAACTGGCTCCTTGTGGACTTCTTGAAGATCTGATAAACACATTTGCCATATTCTGACGTATGTACCCATTCATTCATATAGTTGCCCATAGGGTAACTTTTGTCCTTAGGTAAGTTGGCCCCAGTAAGTAATGTAGAAAATGTTACAAAATGGCATCCAAAACAAAACAGTCAAACACTAAAAAAAAAAAAAAGTTTAAATAAAGAAATAATATAGAAAATACAAAAAGTACACATAACCATAACCCTTATCACCCTTTGAGGAAGCTTAGGTTGTAAGCGAAACATCAGGGTTGTATGTTGTGATTGTTTTTTTCTGTACCTATTTCTCGTTCATCTTTTATGGGTAAGCTTATTCTTTTTTTCGATTTAAAAGAGCTCTATTTAAAAACAATTTAAAATTAACATTGTTTTTTCCAGGCCTGTTTTTCCTTTTGAGGAAAAGTAATTATTGTGCACAAAATAATATTTTTATATTTTTGTAGTCTTTTGCATGCTTGCCTGGGCCTAGGTGCATGGTTTGTTTCAAAATAGTGCATTTAGAATCAGGTTTAAGTAGTTTTTTTGATACCTTTTCTTTCTTTCTTTTTCTATCTTTAACATTTTTTATATGCATGTTAGGTGCTTGGGTGGATAGTTTGTTTCAAAATAATTCACTCAGGCAGTAATTTTATTTTTTTTATCATTTTTTTGTTTGTTTGTGAGTTTATGTGTAGTTTGAGTATATATAGCACTTGAAGTATGTAAAGCACTTATTTTGCATGTTTAAGTACTAACCGTAACCAACTAAGCACTTAGTGTACAGATTGCCTACACTTTAATAGGGGCAGGCCTAGATTCATCAGAAGAAAAAAAAACATATTCTTGAAAGACTTACCAGTACGAATTCTAGCAACGGGAATAGGGTAAGAAAAAAAGTTTTTTTTATATTCTTTAATACCCTAGAGATATAAAAGAAAGTTTAATATTTTATTAGCTTGTTGTGTTCATTTTTGGTTATTTGTTTGTCCAATTAGAAAAATGGCTCCAGTTACGATATCAAATAGATTCCAAGGCCTTCCAGACAACGTAGATTTGGATGGAGAAGCGGAACTCTCCCATCACTTTCTGCTGTTCATGATTCCAAATGGGATAAAAGTATTTTAAAATCCTAAAAGCTATTCATTATTTAGAAATTATATTCCATGCTCTAAAAACTAGGGAAGTGCCCTCAGGGATGCAAAAACATGCCCAGAAACTTATTACTTTTATAAAACCAGCAGTCCCTAGTGTTATTACAACGGAAAGAGTGAAACAAAATACTGTACATTAGACTGGCTTAATGTAAATTGGTTACCTTAAAACAACATTATATATGTTTAATGTTAGATGAATATCCAGAAATGCAGATTGTAAGAGAGGAATGTGTACAAAAAGTAATACATTTTGCTAAGATCAGGTATATGTCAAAATTAACGAATACATCAATTACAGAAATTAAAATCTTTTTAAAAAGATCGGTGTATTTTAGAGTTTCAACTTGATCTTTCTGAAGCCCATAGAATACAAGAGGAAGATGTGGATCAGTTTGACTGGACTCGAGTGTCGGGCAAGACAGTTAAAAAACTGGTAAGCAACCTGGATGGTCCCATGATGGCAAACTCTTCACCCTTTCCTTCTAACTTTTCTAATTCCATTAATAAAGATTTATCATCTTCCTCTGGGAATAGAAACTATCAGGGGGACTCTTTTTCTACAACTTATCTTTCCCCTAGGATTATAAGTGGGAACAGGACCACTGGGAGGGCTTTGGACGTAGCATCAGGTCCCAGCTTTAGCCAAGACTAAAATGTGTAAGATCCTAAATAAGATGCAGGACAAAGGCTTTATAACTTTTAAACAAAAACATTTTTTGACTGGGCCTTCCTGCTATTCTGAAATGTTGTTTCCTTCCAAAGGTGCATAAATCACCCTATAACTGGACTGTCCCTTTCCAGATCCCCCCAGGGAGACCTATCATTTCTTATTGTTCGTCGGAATCTTACAGAGTGTCAGAGTATTTAGATCATTATTTGAACCCCTTATCACAAAAGCATAACAGTTAATATATAAGACACGTTCCACTTTTTACAACTGATTAGAAAATAAGACCTTTCCAGAGAAAGCATTTATGTTCTCTATGGACGTAGAATCACTCTACACCAACACAGATATTGGTTTGGGATTGGAGGCGGTTAGGAGGGTGTTTCAGAAGTATCCGGACCCGGGGTGAATTGATGACCATCTCCTCAGCTTATTAGAATTAAATTTGAACACCAACGATTTTGAGTTCAACGGTTGTATGTATTTACAGATTCACGGTACAGTCATGGGCATGAGATATGCTCTCTTGTATGCCAACATTTATATGTCAGAGTGGGAGCAGATGGCATTTGGCAGATGTCAGAAGCTTCCACTCCTCTATTTACGTTATTTAGATGATATCTTTGGCATATGGACACATATGAGGGAGGAGTTTAATGCCTTCTTGGACGTAGTGAATAACACTCATAAAACTATTAGGCTGAGGGTAGAGGTCAGTTGGGAGACAGTGACCTTCTTAGACACTCAGTTGTATTTTAGACAGGTTTCTGTGACAGAGAAAAAGCTTTGCTCTAAGGTTTACTTTAAGAGTACGGATACTCATGCTCTCCTGCAAAAAATGAGTTTCCATCCCAAACACACCTTCCGGGGAATAATAAAATCCCAGTTGATTAGATTCTTTAGGATCAATACAGAGGAACAACATGTTTATGAATCCATCCAAACATTATTTTCATCTTTGAGAAAGAGGGGTTATTCTAGAAGAATATTGAGAGAGATAAGACTAGAGGTAAAGATGACCTATACGAAATATTTGATTAGGCTTTATATTCGTATCAATAAGTATACTGGGGTTCCCCAACTGCCAGAGTTGGATGGAAGATCATTGAGTTTGGAGGATTTGTCCTGGTTGACATTTGTAGGTTCCTTTGAGGAAGGTAGTGTGTGGAACAATATCGGTTGGCAGGGCGGTCAATGGAAATGGTGATGGTATGGAATATATTGGATGTCTGTAATATTCAGTTCTTGGTTTTCTTTCATACAGTTTCCAAAAATACAGATATTAATTAATTTTGATAATAAACAATCTTACTTTGCAGTCTTTCCTCTTCTGTCTTCTGTCCTTTTGCCAATCTGGGACATCCGGGGGCTGAAAAAGAAAAACTTAGATATGTTAAAAATATTTCAAATGGGCTTTGAGAAGTATGATTATGGTTTGGGTTATCTCCAATTAATAATTGGGATAGATGGATTATTGCCTGTATTAATAGGTCCTACATATGGACATAATAAATCTTATCTTCTTACAAGATGAGTGTAATAACCTAAATTTACTTGAAAATTACACTTTACGTATATCATATAGGGATTTTCAAGGTTCCTTTTTGGAGTTACCTAATTTTAATTTTGGGGTGCAAAATAGTTTCCCTGAGTATATGATGGATTTTGAGGTCCCTAATATTAATAGTATGGGCCCTGATGTTGAGATGGTTTTTCAGACTCCGAACATACGAGGTAGTCTTAGTTTCGGATTATCCTACCCACCCCTTGGGAAACCCTAATCTTAAGGCCTATAACAGGGACCCTGATGTTAAAACAGCCTCCCAGACTTTTCAGGAGCAACGGATCCCTAGCTTAGGATTGACCTGCCCCCCCATAAACCCTAACCTTAAGGCCCATGAAACAGACCCTGATGTTAAAACAATCTCCCAGATCCCTGATGTTAACAGTCTCCCAGATCCCTGATGTTAACACAGTCTCCCAGACCCCTGATGTTAATACGGTCTCTCTGATCCCTGATGTTAATGCAGTCTCCCAGATCCCTGATGCTAAAATAGTTTTCCAGATCCCTGATGGGTTAGATAACTCCAGCTCAGGATGGCCTTGCCCCCCAGTAAACCCTAAACTTAAGGCCCATAAATTAGGCCCTGATGTTAAGACAGGCCCTCACATCCCTGATGAGCTAGCTAACCCTGATGTAGGACTGGTAGACCCTTCACTGAACCCTAACCTTAAGGTCCATGCAGGGGGCCCTGATGTTAAAAGAACTTTTCAGACCCCTGATGTACAAGATAACCTTGGATTGGGACCAGCTTATTCTCAATCTAACCCTAATTTTAAGGTTCATGGAATATTTGCTGATAATAAGATCATTAATCAGACCCCTAGGGTTGGGACCATCCTCCAGAACCCTAATAGTGAGAACACCCCCCCAGATTTTTGAGGTTTCCCCCACTCCCCAGAATCCAGATGTTGAGGTTCCTCTGGTTGCGGACATGGATAATCCCCCTATTTTTAAGATTGGTCCAGTTTGCCGAAATGATCCTAAATTTTTGAGATGTAATCTGGGACATTGTCTGGAAGCAAATAGGGATAATAGGGGTTATGTAATAATACATTTTTCGGACATGGAGGGAGACTGGTTGGGGAGTGAATTAAAACAAAAATTAGCTATAGAAATAATGGGCGGATGGGGTTTGGAATTGGGGGATTTAGGAGAGCACATGGAATTTTTTAATGTGAGACAGGGATGCTTGGAAGAGGAAAGTTGGGGGAGATTGGAGGAGCAGTTGGAATTATGGAGGGGACAGGTAGACAAGTATACACAAAATATACAAATAGAGGGCAGCATACAGGAGGAGAGACAGAGGTAAAATATCATTCCTCTGGTATTTACCTTTTCAGTACAGGCCCAGATTTTAAAATTATTAATATTATAAAATTTTAAAACTATGGCAGTGTATCAAAAAAATAAAAACCTAAAAAATCTAATTGTGAGAGCATCATGCACCAGGAGACAAATAAACAAGTGTGCCTGGAGGATTCCATACAAAAATAAAAAAATTATTCGTAATCCATTTACATCGGTCGAATTGCCTATTTGCCAGTCATTATCATTAACAACAGTTAATGCCATTTATGCCATCCAATGTATTAATTGTGGCCTCATCTACATAGGGGAAACTAAAAACAGTGTGAAAGCCAGGGCAGTACAACATCTTCGACTTATACAAAATCATCCATCCATCCATCCATTTTCCAACCCGCTGAATCCGAACACAGGGTCACGGGGGTCTGCTGGAGCCAATCCCAGCCAACACAGGGCACAAGGCAGGAAACAATCCTGGGCAGGGTGCCAACCCACCGCAGGACACACACAAACACACCCACACACCAAGCACACACTAGGGCCAATTTAGAATCGCCAATCCACCTAACGTGCATATCTTTGGACTGTGGGAGGAAACCGGAGCGCCCGGAGGAAACCCACGCAGACACGGGGAGAACATGCAAACTCCACGCAGGGAGGACCCGGGAAGCGAACCCAGGTCCCCAGATCTCCCAACTGCGAGGCAGCAGCGCTACCCACTGTGCCACCATGCCGCCCTTATACAAAATCAGCAAAAACAAACTAAACTGTATGGTCATTACATTCAGCCCAATCACACACCCCTATTTTTTCCTCTCAAGCATGATATTTATTGGAAAAAGGCTAGGCGCCTTAAGAAAGAGCTGGAGTGGATTCAGGTGCTGGATACATTCCATCCGAATGGCCTCAACGAGAGATGAGGTCATTATAGTGTTCCAGGCCTGATCCAATTTAGTGTTTTGTGTTTTTTTATTGGACAACTGATAACTTGAAAATAATTAGAGATAATACTAGCACCAGTGAACCTGTGAATTTCAGCATAGCTGGTATCCTCTACCCTAATCCTAACCCTAACCCAAAATTAAGAATTACTAGCTGTGCGTGGTCTTCGGGACAAAAAACAACACAATGACTCCCTAACAGTTTTACTATATTCGTGAACTTGGAGAGGTGTTTTACCCAGTGCAGATGACATGGAGCCACCTGTGCTTGCTGTGCAACTGGATTTCGTAAGAAGACACTGGCAATACCATATTTTATACCTTCAGATAAACAATGTTTTTAGTAAAAACTTCAAGCCTTACCATTCTTTGCTGAGGTTTTCCACTTGTTGTTGAGCCACAGAGATTGCTTCATTTCAACGTTGTGTCTCTTTATCTGTGTCATTAGCACGATGTGGTTGTTGCAAGGTGACATTTGCTGCACACCTGTCTTTTGTAGTGAGAAGTGAGGTACATGAAAGCGCCAAAAAAATTTTAAAAAGCATGCATGCTCCATCTAGTGGTTGTGGTTAAGCGTGAGAAGAGTGGACTGCTCCATACAAACACACACACACACAGGCCTTTCGTTTATATATGTCTAATAACATTCAAAACTGAATTTGCTGTTTAACTTAAAATAGCCCCTATAAATTAAAATTTTATTTTATACATTCACAAAGGAAAGAAAAAAAGCAATATGATTTAACTTGCTATCCAAACTCAATACAAGCTTTACTTCAAAGATAAGCCTCAAGGCTGCAATGAGGCCTATCTTCAAGGTTAGTCTTATCCTACTTGAGCCTGGCTCAAAGCAATAAAAGGGTAAAGACTTTAATATCTAAAAAACTGAAAAACTGTAACAAAAAAAAAACATTACTTAAATGACAAACTATGTTCTTTAATTTTTAAGGGTTATTTAATCAAAGAAACAATAAACAAGAACATAATTTCTAATCTATAAACAAAGCACGACTAATCCAAAGATCAAATAGAAAATCAAAAAGGAAGCACTTGCAAAAATAATCTGAAATCTGAAAGGTGGCCAAAAAAACAAAACTGTGTTCCAATGTCACAGCATTAGCTCTGTCACTTTTGCAGGCTTATATATCCTAAGGCTGAAAAGTCATCCCTTTGGGATCATTATGCAGAGAGCTGAGCACACAATATAAATAAACATTAATTATTTATATTTATGATGGGTCATCTGGGAAAAAAAGACTGGTTATTAAATACACAAAATTGGTTCAGATATATATATATATATGGGTGCAGATACATTGGCTTGAATATATACATTGGTTTGGACACATCAATTCAGATATATACATCAGTTCAGATGTATACATCGGTTGAAATACATTGGTTGAGATACATTGGTTTGGATATATACATTGGTTTATATAGATCAAATTAGATGTATACATCTGTGCAGATACATCTGATAGGTCAGTTCAGATATACAGTATACATGAGTTTGAATACAATGGTTGTGATTTACGTGCAGGCAGGCATGGCACTGCCACCTAAGGTTAGTTGTTATTATTGTACATATTTTATGCAAGAGGCATATGCCTGTCGGTCATGTTTTATTTCATAAGCTGTCTTGGTTGGGGGTCCTCGATTCCAAGGCATTTTTCTTTTGTTTCATTATTTAAAACTCTTGAAAAGATACCCACCTCCTCACCCTGCTCTGTCCCATTCCAGCTCATTACACCCTCCTCTCTCGCTCCCTCTGTCCCAACCATTAGAGATTCTTCTCAAAACCTGAGTTATCAGAAAGCTTTTATCACAGACGCTGTACATCCTATTTTTTCACCTAATGAAACATTTGTTCATCATTGATCGAAAGCTGTACAGTGATTTCTGGTATTCCTTATTGGAAGCGTCTCATTAAATGGTGATCTATGTCAGAAAGGATGAGTCCTGTTTGCTGAAAGGATGCTCATGGGAAACAATAGCGTTGCGTGGTTTCTTCTGAATGTTGATCAGTCATTAGGGATGCAGAATCATCAGAATATTCATGCTTCACAAATAACTAATTTTTATCTCTTTTTATAGTTAAACTTATAAAACCACAAACCCACACACACACATTCTTGAACACCATTGGTCGCACACACTACTGATTAAGCGTATCACCCCATAAAAAGTTGGCTTATCATTGATAAAAAGTAGCACTGTGATTTCTGTTATTCCTTATTCATTTTAAGGTAATCTATGTCAAGAAGGAGTAAGAGTCTCTTCTTCTGAAAGTACAACTTTCTTTTTAGGCATAAGCAATCGCACATGCCTGCGCCAACATACAAGTACAGAATATTTAAAATGGCCTATCTGAACGGATTTATATATATCTGAACTAGTGTACGTGAATATAAACCTAAACTAATAGGCCTATATATGTCTTGGAGGAAGACGGTTTGGCCCTTAGTTATTATAACTGTCTATGAATAAGAAAACATAGTAAAAAGTAAAAGTAAAGAAGTAGAAGTAAATAAGTAAAACGTAATAAAAAGTAAATGAAAAATTAAATTACATTAACGCCTTGTCAAAAACAATATTATGAATTACTTTATCCTCTAACTTACATTCTATAAACGTTGCTTTTTTGCATTTGTTTTCACATATTGTTCGAGATATTTTTCTCTTTCTTATTTATTGAACAATTCTCTTTGTTCTTGATTTTTATTATATGTAGCTCTTTTCTGTTTATTTTCTTTTTTTCAACATTCATTATCGGCTCTTGCCACTGTTTTTTTTATCACAATCTACAATTTGATGCTCTTAAACAGATAATTTGCTTTTCCGTCTGCCATTGTAACTGCGTTGAAAGGTGAGTTATCAGCACTGAGAGTGTCACAGGGTAGTATGGAGAGAGGATCAAAGCTGAATAACATGTTTATCCAAATGAATTCATCTGTATACGAACCAGTGTTTATAAAGCTGCTCAAAAAATTAAAGGAACAAGAACATACCACTGAAAGACTGTGTGTTTGTGACCAGACAAAACCCTTCTGGTGAGTATGTTTTTAAAAACTAACATAACTGTGTGGTTTACTATTTTTTTTTTAACCACCCAAAGTCAGAAGTAGATATCATATCCTGCTTCATCCATTCGGTGCGTTATCCTACAACAAGATAATGATCCCAAACAACATAGATTTTTTCAAAGGTAAAAAAATTGAACATTCTTGAAGTGTCTGGCTGGACCATTTATTTAAATCCAATTAAGCAGTCCTTCCATATGCTTAAGAGAAAACTTAAGGGGACAAGCCCCGGAAACAAGCAGTAGCTGAAGATGGCTGCATTATAGGCTTGGCAAAGGATCACTAGAGAAAATACTCAGTATATGGTGATGTCTGTGAATCAAATAATTTAAGAAGTCATTGCATTCAAGGAATACGCAACAAAGAACTAAACATGACTGCTTTAATATATGACAATTGCCATGTCCTAAACATTATGGTGCCCTGAAATGGGGGGACCATGTAGAAAAAGTGTAGTCATTTCTACATGCTGTGTCCAAAATGTATACAAATACCCTTAAATGAAAATCTGCAATATGCACTAATCACATCTGAATTGTTTGATTTGTAATTGTAAATTGTGGAGCAAAGGGGTAAATCAATGAAAAATGTGCCTTTGTCCCAAACATATTGGCCGGCACTATATAATGCATGTATCCTTACACTCACCCATGAAATACTAATCCCCAGCTGATTTCCTTGTGATTTGTACCTGTATGCAAACTTTGCTTTATACATTCACATAAAAGCACTAACTTTTATAAACATTTAAGGCATCAATATTAGGAGTGGGTATGTCCCACCAATACATTGGTCTAGTATTGTCTTTTCATGAACTGGGATCTCTGGAGTATTACAAAATAGTAAATACTTTACTGAAAAGTAAGCATATCTCAAAGAATCTTAAATTGAGGAGAATAATGCTAAGTATTAAACATTAATCAATGGTTTATTTTTATGTTTTATAAGATTAACTTAGTTATCAAAGAAGATTGGACACTCTAACATTACCCTGAATAGAATGATGTCTATGGCTCACCCACTGGATCTAGTATTCTAAGATGTTCTGTTACTCTCCACCACAGAATGAGAAGAGGTTAGAACATAAAGTGTACTGTCCTGTTTAGTTTTCACGAGCTCGCGAAAACAGTACACTACACTCCGTGCTGTACTGTCTGATGCTCTGAATTCTGAAACCACGTCTTTGCAAACTTTCACATACATATGTTTTGTGAAAATAAGGAGTAGATCTAAAACTCTCTAGAATTGCTTTGTCCAGATCATTATAAAAAAATAACAACAAACAATGAAATCAGCATTAATATTTAGAGCTCTTCTATAATTAAAGTGCAAGCATTATTTTTGAAAATCCAAGATATCACAGACTTGTGAGTTTGAGGTGCCGTTTAGGGAAAAAAAACTCATATTTTAGTGAGGTTATATTGAAATGCTGACATACACACTGAAATCAGCACAACTCGATCAGTTTTGCAGGTGCACACATTGGACTGCTGGCTCAAACACTGGTTTCACTTCAATGCAACTCTGTCAGTTCACTGTAAAGTATATCAGTTTACAGATGCATGCATTCGTTATTGCACATATTCCATTCAGATGGTGCACCTATTGGATTCAATACGGTACAATCGGATGGTTGGCTAACACATTGGATCGATCAGTTAGCTGCTGCACTCCCCATGTCTGTTTCATCCAGGTGCTCCAGTTTCCTCTAGCTGTCCAAAGGGATGCAGGATAGGTGAACTGCCAATACTACATTGGTCTTAGTGCATATTTAGTGTGTGCGTGTTCACCCTGCATTGGACTTGCACCATGTCCAGGGTTTGTCCCTACCTTACACCCTATGCTGGCTGGGATAGGCACCATTCCCTCTCCTGTAACTCACTGTGACATTGTTGAAAATTAAGCCGGTTAGAGAAAGACATGATATGACGAATTGGACTGCTGATGCATGCATTTGATTCAGTACAACTGTTTGCTGGCACAAATATTAGGATTTATTTTTTAAACAGGTGATATTTAGACAACCTGTATTTTATTCTGACAACACGTTATTCTGAATGCCAGTTTTGGAAAATTATTCATGAACTTTTTTTTTGGTTTATATCAACAACAACATTTATTTATATAGCATATTTTCATACAAACAATGTAGCTCAAAGTGCTTTACAAGATGAAATAAAAAAGAAGTTCATGCAAAATATAAACAAACACTTCTTTGTATACCAAATTTCTAGTTTGTTCTGCCAGAGCCAAAATATACAAATTGTCCCTTTGACTAACTCTGGAGTATGCAACATAAAACTGACCATGTGAAAAGCAAGACATGAGCAAATCAATGCCAACAACCAATAGCGTTTTGTCGTTGTTCTTTATTTATAGTTAATGCAAAGCAAACTCTTATAGGGAATTGCAATCTTTTAAATTCAAAAGGATGGTCACTGGAATGCATTGGAGTCTGAGGAATCAATACTTTTTCACCTTTTGTACAGCCTGTTATTATTGAAGCCTTGATAATATTAGATTGCAATGCAGTCACTCTTAAACGGGTGCCGTTACATAGTTTAGGAGCATTTAGATTTCGTAACAACATGATTGCTGTACCAACTTTCTGGGAGAGTTTATTAGGGCCATTCCAGGAGGATTAAGAAAATTTAAAAATTGAATGGGAAAATACACAGCTTCTTCATTATCCAAAATAGAAATCAATAGAAGATTAAGTTTTTTTATCACCGTATATTTTGTTGAGCAGATAATGATTTATTTCATCAGGAGTATCGTTTTTAGGTGACTATTGCTGTTTCACACAACCACAAATCACTTTAATGTGAATTTGTCACATCCGGTAAACGTTTCTCGCCAGTTTTTCAATGGATTTAACTAAGATTCCAAGATTGATCAGAATTTCAATATCTCCGTTAACAGTCTCTTTTATTTGCCCATTGCCTATTCTCAAAAGCAATTGCGCAAACTCTCCAGCTAGACAATCTCCTTTCAACAGTACTCTCCTGTCAGTCATTATAGTTAATTTGCTCTATGTAAAGGAAGATTTTATCGATACTCTAACTTCATCTGCCCTAGTACTTCTTTGAATTACTGGAAGAGTTTGTCTAAAATTGCCTGAAAACAGAACAGTTACTCCGCCTATTAAATTGTCATTGTTTCTCACGTCTTTAAGTGTTCTGTTCAGAGCTTCTATTCCCCCTTTATGGGACATAGTACACACATCCCAAATAATAACAATACAATCTTTTAATAGTTGAGCTAAATGAGTCCCTTTCTTGATATTACATATAGGAACTTCACTGTAAGTTAAGTTTAATGGTAAATTAAAAGCCAAATGAGCGGTTTTCCCTCCGTCCAATAAAGTGTCAGTAATACCAGGGGACGCTACAACTATTGAGATTTTATAATCTGATCTAATTTTAGCCAATATTAAACTGATTAGAAATGTTTTACCTGTTCCCCCTGGTGCGTCCAGAAAAATATTTTTCCCTGATTCTTGTAAATTCCAATTCATTATAAACTTTTTTCAGATCATTCGCTAACAGAATTTCATTGTCTTTTACATAGATTTGAAGTCTATTTATGTTATATGATGTTTCTCTCATATACTCAGTGTTAAGTGAAGTATTATTAAGAAGATGTGGTGTGGGGAGACCATAATCCTCAAGAGTTTTCCCACACATAGTCTGTAATTTGTCTTGAAGTTTTTTTAGCACTTCATTATACAGAAAGTCATTATATCTCACATTAAGATCTGTAAACAATCTTTGTTCTCTATGGTAAATGTCTTCAGTTAAACTGTTTTTATATTTTTGCCACATACCGAAAGGATCTGAAAAATTACAAAAGGTAACATGACAACAAACATATCCATGAGCATTTTTGGTGAATCTGTCAAAGAAGCTTCTTCAATAGTTTTGTCCCAATGAGAGTCATCTTCTGTCAGACCTATAGCATGACACGCTGGTTGAAATGTAGAATACTCCATTCCTGCGATTTGTTTTAGTTGATTGAATGATGTAGGCTCTCTAACATTATGTAATAGAATGCATAAATAATAACATTCTTTATTATTTGGATGGACAGCATACACACGACCAAGTGCACTGCTTTTTCTGATATCTGGAAAACCTCCTACAGGTGATCCCTGCTTTCTTCTTTCAAATGTTTTCCCATTCTATGTATAATAAGATGGTACTTCGTTGTATAATAAAGTCTTGTCAAAATCGTCCCGCAAACACAATTCAAAAAATGCTGTAAGGGTGTTAATGGTGGTTCATTGATTCGTTCTGAAATATTTCTTGTCGTAAAATAAACACGCTGACCATTTTCTAAATGAACGGCTAAGTGTATAACAGGAGGATATCTTTCATGTATAGGGAAGGGTAAAATCCTCCTTATATAGCGTCCTTATTGATAGCAGTACAATTCATCATTAAATCTACATAAAAGAAAAAATAATGAAAAATGTAACAATGTAGTGGAACAAAAAAATTAAACAATAATCGATTTGTATTTATATTCAAACAAAAGCACTATATCTATGTGAATAATGGGTTTGAATAAGTCCAAAGTTCCTAAAATATGAAAAAAAACGAAAAATGAACTATACAGAAAAACTTAATTAAATAAAAACTTACCTTAACAACACGCATTTGACACTTTGACATTTAATTCAAATATTTCCAAAGCGCACCATGGCTGTCTTTAGAAAGAGCAACTATGGTACGAATAAACTTTTAGATATGCAAAAAGTACAAAATATTAAGAATAGCACATAATGCATATATATGGTTATAATAACATAACATAATTTATATATATAGTTAATAGCTTTTTAAAATTCTTCCCATTTCATAAATATGTATAGCTATCATAAAATTATTTGTAATCAACTATGCAGCAAAGGTAAAATATCATCAAAAGCAGATATTTTACAGTTTCAAGTAATAGTCATTGACATACTTATTATCACTAATGTTTATTTATAGGCATTTTAAAAATATTTTCTAGGTTTTGTAATTCCAACTAATGTATTTTCTGCTTATTCCAAGCTTTGTTTTTCTATATGCATGGTATATATCATATTTCTTGAATATCTGATTATGCAAATGTATAAAATACATTTTGAATCTTTTGCTTCTGAAATGTATTTATTATTAAATGGGCACATTGATGGAAACCACAAGTTAGCACAATGGGAATTTTTCTTCCATGGACGTGCTGATGGATTAATTTGCTGCATAATATGCTTAAAATGCTGCACAAACAATAGGGCATCTACAGTCCTTTCATTTTTTAAGGAAGGTGTGTACCACTTTGGTCTTCCATCTTGTGTTTGTCGTGATGCAGGTCTAGAAAAATAGATGTTGCCTGATTCATTGTATAACTACAAGGTTTCGGGGCAGGGAGATTTTATAGTATACAATCAGTGAAGTGAAAGGTTATGGGTGAAGTTAAATAGGGTCTTAAGTTTCCACTAGAAAGATTAATTTTTGTTCATAGAACAACATAGTTAACTGGATGCTATGTCAGCTGTTGATCTGCTTGCTTTGCAGTACATTTATCTGCTAAGAGTTAATTCTGGTATCAATTAATTTATACAGCAATGGAATAACCACTCGTTGAACTCTGGTGTTCTATAACATGGTTTGCTACAGGACAACTTACTGGATGAATGTTCTGATAGTGTAGCTTGTAATTATACTAAATGAACATACCACAGTTCGTGTGTCACCAACAGTTCTTCCCCAAAACAAAAATGCATTTTTATAAACTATTGATCTAACAACTAATAATGGCAGTCATGTTATAGAGTACAACCTTCACCTCTGCACAAATTTACATAGACCAGTATAATTTTGCATCACTACTACAATATACCATCATAAATAAATAATTTGCCATGTCATCCTCAGTGCCAAAAAAAGTTTAGTTTCACCAAGAAGGTATAAATAAGTTATTTATGTAAATAGCATGAACCTTAGAATTCATTTTATCAACATGTTAGAGAATGCATATTCCTGTATCATTTTTATAAGATCCAATGTAAAGCTTCTTGCAAAGCTTCATTCTGTTATTACAGCATTGTAACTCAACTCTGAAAGTGTTTGTTTTCATTACAAACAGTGTCCTTAATAAGGTCTTTGATATTGTTTTTAAATCCTAGTCTCTGCATTGCCCATGTATGGTTTGTGTAATCTCCCTGTGACTGTGAAAATTGTTGGTGGGTAAAGAGGTCCCCTTTCCATAAATCTTAGTGTATTCTATCAAGTTTCAGATATGTGTGTGCCTCAGGACTGTGTTAACAGAAGATTGTGGCTCTTGTGTAAAGTTAAATATGCAAGAGGTTTCCTGGTGCAAGGGTTAGATGTAGGTATTAAAGTAATATCATACCAAAAGAAATGTGTTGCTTTTTAAATATAGCAATTCTTTTTAATATTTAAAATTTAAGCAATATATAATTTTACAAACTTTTCCCATAATTAGAAAAAAAAGGTTTTGTGATATTTTCTTGAATTTACATAGAACCACTAAGACAAATTTGCAGAAGTTTAAATGGTCTTTTCCATACTGTTAATTTTATTTTCTGGGCAAACAATAGCCATCTGTTAAAGATGCAAGAAAGTGCAAAATGCTTTCCCAATTAGAGAATTTTAACAAATCTATCTATTCTGGTGTTGCCAAAAACTCCACAACGGGAGGTGAAATTAGCAAAGTCAACCACAGAACACTTAACTCCATGAATGTAGTAATTGGCATGATCCTAAAATAGAAGCATCTGACATACAGTAGAGTACAGTCATGCTGTTCCAAAACCAGGAGAGTTTTTTAAGCCAAAATCCATATCTCTTGAATTCTGAGTAAGATTGCTTGACAGGTATCCTTATAACATTTTCATATGTGTTTGCCAATGTAAACCTTGAGGCATCATGCAGAAGGCCAGACACGGTGTAGGACAAAATTCAAGTGGTGGGATTCTATCACTGCCAGTGATGAAAATCAGCAAGTCTTCCAAAGGTACCACATTAAAATCAATTATATAATAAAAAACACACCATACATTTACAAGGAAAAACAGAACATTACGCAAACGAAATTAAATATTGTCAATTAAGTACATTTCATTGATACCGTTCCCAAAACACATTCCAAGAGGAGCTTAGATTTGGTTAACAATGGCTGATCAGCTAAGAGATCATGGGCAGTCACTTACCTTCAGCTTCTTGAATATAATCTCTCCAGAATCCAAGTGTGTGCCTTTCATGTTGAAAGTAATTGCTTCCCATTTCAGATATTGAGACTGTAAAAAAGTTTTTCTGCACCTGATTTCTGAGATTTTTTTCCCGGTGTTTGTGAACAAAGATTTTAATACTTCAAGATGCTGCTGTATGGCCTGTAAAATCCCCAGTGCCCCCAGTCCTTCTTTAAAATTAGGTTATAAAATAATTAGTGTTAATTCACCAATTAGATCAATTGAACACAATGAATGCCCAAGTATCAAAAACAGAGCCAAGACTGTATTTTTGAAAATGGTTTCTTGTCCTCTGTAAAACATATGAATGAGCAACATCCAAAACCAAATCTTCCTTGTTGGGGTGGGCAACCTTTTTGAAGTAGTTCGAGAGACTTAGAATGCTTTCAAATAACTCAACAGAATTAGACAAGTATTCATCTGTGGTGGCATCATTAATCTAATCATAAAACAAATTATTTCATCTTCAAAAGAACAATACATAATGGTAGTTTCATACCTTTCAAAATTATAACCTTCACTTCTAAAAATCTACTCACCCACTTAAAATAAATCTCTCAACTAGCAAACATGATTAAGTTCTTCTGCCTTCTTCCTGTTCCTAAAGATGGTGCCTGTACTTGGTTTTGCTTCTGCCTTAGTCTATGCATTTCTGTGTTTTACTTGTTTAATTAGTACATTTTTCTCTGATGTTGTGTTTTCTTTCTAGACATACAACTGCCACTCACTATTGGCAATCAGATCTACAATAGATGAGTTCCATTTTGTGGGAAAAGGTGTTATTTTGTCACCGCTGCTAAACCATGATGTTGTTATTGGCATACGTCTACTATTACCAGTCGGGATCCCGATTACACATCGGAGAACCCACCAGAGGAAGCATGGGAAGAGGGACGGATTTCTTATGCTACTTCGTCAGCTTCAGAGATTGTTGGGCTGTGGATTCCTATTTACTACCTCATGTACTCAGAGTATGAGTGTTGTTTTTGGACTGCTCTCAGGCAGGTATGCTAAGACCTGTCTGTTCTCAGCCACCCACCATGCCACCTTTTATTCTGCACGCTACGTACCATCTGAAAATGTGGACAGCTACTGCTCGTTGAACCCTGAGCTGCTTCATAGCTTACCAGAAGTTTCTGACTGGAATTTATATTCATTTCTGAGATGTGGAAGCGTGAGAACAAAGTCTCACATTTTTTGGAATTATGTCCTGAGGACTGTTCATTCCTGAGTGCACCTCTGGACGGGGTGGTGGAGCTGCTCTCATTTTTAGAAAGACATTCTTATGTCAAATTATTTCTTCGAGCCTTTACAATTATTTCAAAATGATGATGACTAAAATTGGATTTGTTCACCCCTGTGTTGTGTTTTAATATATTGTCCACCTGGTTCTACTGCATCTTTTCTGTTGGACTTTGAGGACTTTTTATCCTCTACTGTCAAATTAGGTTGGATCATCATAGTCGGGCATTTTAACATTCACATTAGTGGTTCATCTAATAATACTGACAAGACGTTTCTGAACATCTTGGAAGCTTTTAACTTTGTTCAACGTGTATCTGGCCCTTCTCACATTGCGGGTCATACATTAGACTAGGTTTTCAATTACGGTATTATCTTTGACAACTTATACATGAAATGAAGTTACTCATAGTGACCATAAATCAGTCTCTTTTAATGTCTCATTTAGTTCAGAGTCTTTCCCTGATACATAAATATTTGGACAGAGACAACTTTTTTTCTAATTTTGGTTCTGTACATTACCACAATGAATTTTAAATGAAACAACTCAGATGCAGTTGAAGTGCAGACTTTCAGCTTTAATTCAGTGGGATGAACAAAACAAAATTCTTGAATGGCCAAGTCAGTCACCTGATCTTAACCCAATTGAGCATGCATTTCACTTGTTGAAGACTAAACTTCAGACAGAAAGGCCCACAAACAAACAGCAACTGAAAGCTGCTGCATTAAAGGCCTGGCAGAGCATTAAAAAGGAGGAAACCCAGCATCTGGTGATGTCCATGAGTTCAAGACTTCAGGCTGTCATTGCCAGCAAAGGGTTTTCAACCAAGTATTAGAAATTAACATTTTATTTCCAGTTATTTAATTTGTCCAATTACTTTTGAGCCCCTGAAATGAAGGGATTGTGTTAAAAAAATGCTTTAGTTGCCTCACATTTTTATGCAATCGTTTTGTTCACCCCACTGAATTAAAGCTGAAAGTCTGCACTTCAACTGCATCTGAGTTGTTTCATTTAAAATTCATTGTGGTAATGTACAGAACCAAAATTAGAAAAAAGTTGTCTCTGTCCAAATATTTATGGACCTAATTGTATGTATTAAGTGTAATTGCTTTATTGATGACTCTGCTATATCTGAATTTTCTTCTCCTTTTAATTTGGTTGTTACGAAAACGTTAAGTTCCTTGTTAATTCTTTTAATGATTATTGCAAGGCCATTCTTGATTATAAAATTAGTCGCTGATTTGCTGTTACTCACCTACCTTAGCTTAACAATCTGCGACATTCCTGTCAGAAAACAGAGCATTTATGGAAGTCTACAGGTTTGGTTGTTCACCGTTAACATTTTAAAGAATTACTTTACTCTTACAATGAATCAGTAAAAGAGGCTATGTCTTCTTATTTGGCCAATCTTCTAACTCGCAGCAAAAATAACCCCAATTTATTATTCAGTACCATTAACAATATTTGTTTTGTTTCTCTCAGATGATGACTGCAATACATATCCATTTTTGTGAATAAGATACAAAATCTCCTTAAGTTCCTCTCCATATGATGATGTCACTCAGTGCCCAGAGTCTTTCACTTTGTTTTCTCAGATTTCACTTAACAATCTATTTACAATAGTTGTCAAGATGAAATTGGCATCATCCTCTTTAGAGGTATTACCTCCTTCTGTTTCACTGGGTCTCAACTAAATCTATGTCTATAATCAATGAGTTTCTGAAGCAAGGTTATATTCCTTCTGAAAAAACCTAACCTTGATCCCAGATCAGAATGCAATTATTTGCCAATTTCAAAATTACTGTTTATTAGTAAAATATTAGAAAAGGTTGTAGAAATCCAAATAAAATCTCTATTACACAATTTACAGATTTTTGATCCTTTACAATCTGTTTTTCAAAAGCAGCACTCCTCTGAGACTGCTCTTTTAAAGGTCTATAATGACCTCCTAATGGCTTCTGATACAGGGAATTGTTCCATACTTGTTTTACTTGACCTTAGTACAGCCTTTGATCCTGTAGATCATAACATGTTACTTAATAGACTTAGACAGTTGGCTGGTATTTCCAGCTCTGTCTTAGACAGGTTTTCATCCTACTTATCAAATAGGAGCTTTTCTGTTAGTACAAGTACATTTTTTCTGCCACTGCTTCTCTAAACTACGGGGTTCCTCAAGGCTCAAGCCTTGATCTATTGTTATTTTCATTTTACATGCTTCCTTTAGCAGGGCTCATTCAGTCTTTTAAAGATAACTCTTATCACTTTTATGCTGATGATATTCAGCAGTATATTTCTTTTAAATCACATCAGCTCAATAAATTGTCCACTCTAGTTGACTGTGTTTCACGGATAAAAGAGAGGCTCTCTAACAATTACTTCTGTTTAAATTCCAGCAAAACCAAAACCATGACTATGGCTTCCCCTGACACTTATCCTAAGATTAATTAGGCGATTACATCCTTCTGCATAACTGCTAAGTCCAGTGTTCAAAACTTTGGAGTTATATTTGGTTCCTCTCTGAGCTTTAACTCGCAAGTTAAATCTATTTCTTTTTCCTGTTACTTTCATTTTAGGAACATAAAAGAAAAATTGTTCATACATTTGTTTCCTTGTGATTAGATTTTTGTATGCATTTTTTACTGGCTTGGAGAAATCGTCCCTTTCATGTCTTCAAGCTATACAAAATGCAGCGCCCAGGTTGCTAACATCTTCCAGAAGCACAGATCATATTAAAATTATTTTATACTCTTTACATTGACTTCAGATGGATATTTTAGTTTTAAAATTCTCGTATAATAATTCTTTGCATTTATATAGCGCTTTTCTCATTACTCAAAGCACTCAGCAATTGCAGGTTAAGGTACTTGCTCAAGGGCCCAACAGAGCAGAGTCCCTATTTGCATTTACGGGATTCGAACCGGCAACCTTCCGATTGCCAGTGCAGATCCCTAGCCTCAGAGCCAGCATTGAACAGACAAGCTGTAGTCCATTTATCCAGTCTCCTTCTCAAACTTGCTGCTGTCTCACACACTTAGATCTCAGGCTCAAAATCTGTTAGTTGTTCATCGCATGAGATTATAAAAAAGGGGGAATAGAGCTTTTCAGTCCTTTGCACCAAAGATTTGGAACAATCTCCCTCTTCACCATTGATTCTGTGCACTCTTTTAAAAAATATTTTAAAACTTTCTTGTTTAGCCATGCTTGTGCTCAGAGTCTTATCTATTCTATATATATGAAATCCTATAACTAAGAGTGCAACAATTTTTTGTCATGCTTTAAATCGGGCGTATTTTAAAATCTACATATATATGTATGGTAGCATTCTTTTCAGAATTTATTGAACTTTAATGTGACGTTGTTAGATTTTCAAATTCTTATTCTGTTTTTAAATTACAAACTAAAAAATATCAAGAACTCACGTCCTGTGAGATGAGACTTAACCAAAGAGTGCCAAGAGATTTAACCACGCCCTGGGACTGAAATAAAAGACAAAGAGTAGGACAGCTGCTGTACAGATTTTTAAATGTCCGAAGTGCCTTGCAAGATGCAGATCATGCGGCATGGCAGCAGCAGCAAGCCAGCAGCTGATCGAGCAAAGAGGAGGTAAAAAAAACCTGTATTTGTTTCCCATTGTATCTCTTTGGGGTGCGTTCAGCCCCCCTCTTCACAACGCAAGTAGCAGACTGGCCGCAACTAGTTGTTACTATTTTTATTTGTATTTTATTTTATTTATTTTATTTTAATTTAATTAATGTATCTGAAACATTTTACTCTGTTTTGTAAGTTAATATATTTACATCTTGCCTAGCTTAATCTTTTTACTTTTCTTTTATTGTACTTTGCGACTTCTTGTCTGTAAAATTCACTTTATAAATAAACTTTACTTACTTAATTACTTCTTCATATCATTTTTCAGTACAACTTGGGTATCACAATAACACTTGGCATTCCCATAAGGTTACTGCTGGCTATAATTTAACTGTCCAATGTAAAAAATACAAAAAAACAAAAGAAAAAAGTTCTAGTCTATGGTTATGGTTTGTGATCATTTGGACAAATTATACAAATTTGAACTGGTATGTTAAACCTCCGAATATTCAAATAACTGGTATTAAGGGAACACCTTTCCATAGCATTAAAATAGAATAATAACAAATAGTTCCTTGGATACATGCTCTAACAAAATTCAGGAGTGTGCACAGGTTTAAGGTACCCCACACAATTTTAACTTCCAGCATTTTGTCCTGCAATTGTAAAATAAGAAACTGTAAAGGGCTTAAAAGAATTTCACCATGAGCTTTACTCCTAGTACGCAGATTTCAAAAACAAAAGAGATGGTGTGGTTTGGGAAGGCTGTCAAGTCATTTTTAGAGAAGACACCTTCCAACTCTGCATCTTATTTCTAAAATCCTGGACATCTTAACTGTACCATGACCTTTTGCAGCTTGCATGTAATCAGAGGATTCTAAAGGTACTTTCAAATTTCTTTTGAGGATTCCCAAAGAATCTTTATTTTGCAAATGATGCCAACTGAAAAAGATAAAACAGCCTTTTTTAAATAGATTTAAGGTTCATTGAACCCAAAACAATTTTCCTTAATATGCTGCACTGCTGTTTGGGGGAACTCACCATACACAAAGCCCACATATGATTAATTACTAACAAACCAATAAATTAAACAAATTAGACAACAGTTCATCATTTTGTGACATAGTCAGTTTAAGTTAGACAACATGACCTAGGCCAAACTTTGCATGAAGCCTAATGGAGTACACCAATACATGAATACATTTTTCACTTGCATTCCGTGACCTTCAGTAATACTGTTTCCTCTTAGTGATTATATAACATTACTTCTATTTTTTTTATGTATATAACATTACTTCTGTTTATTTTATGTTCATATATTTTATTTCTATTTATGTTTTATGTTAATTGTTTTGTTTTTCTTTTATTCTATTATTGTAAAGCACTTTGGCCACAGCATTACTATGTTGTTTTAAATGTGCTATATAAATAAATTGACATTGACATGAAGTTAAACAGAAAACGTCACAGAACACACACTTCTTTCAGTTGTGTATGTACTTCTTGGTCAAACATATGGTCAATATAAATTCTAACATTAGTTGGGACACTTGGTTAAATCTTCATACAATACTGGTGAAATGAAGTAAAGCCCTCTATGAACTACAGTACTGTCATTGCCAGAATTAGACCTGTATGGAAGACCATACTTGCCTTTAAAGCTGACAGTGGTTGGAGGAGTACACATTAAAATTGAGAAAAACAGAACTGCTCATTGGCTCTAGTTCCAAAAACAGTGGTACTAACCATATAAGGAGGTGGAAAGTTTCTTTACCTTCATTGTTGTAACTTAAAATCTTTGCTTCATCAGGCTCCTCAAAAATATGACAAGATGGAAAAAAATCCCTTTTAGGACCCCCAGATCTACTGCTCCTTCAGAAACACCAAGATCATCTGTAAATTTGACATCAATTCTTTTGTAAGGGGAGAAGTTAGCTCTGGCCATTCCTGTCTTGGTTCTTTTCCAAACATTTTTACACATTATATTGAAGTGAACAACTTCCTCCTGATTCAGGCTTTTAGAAAGTTAAAGCAAAATAGATTCCAACAATGTGCATTCATTGGCTCTGGAAACAGGACAGAAAAAACATCAAGCATGGATTACATATTACCATCTGCAGGATTTTAATTTTCACAACAGACCAGAATATGTTATGATCTTTACTCAAAGCATAATATACAATATAATGTCAGAAGGTAGCAATTAAACCCTTGATCTTCCTAGGATTAACAGAGGTTGTTGTACATGTGGGTAACAAGAATCACTCTATAAAATGTGCAAGGTAGCTGCATTTTTAAAATCACAGTTTTAAATCAAAACCCCATTCCCACATGCAGGCTTTGTAAGGAATTCAATAGCTTGTTTTATTAGTCATGATATAATGATTATATATGTATAAGTATGATAGCATACAACAGTCCAAAAATAGTGGGGCATATTAAGACTAAGGACACAGGATTAATGAATGCACTAACATCCTTTGCTCTGTCAAATATCCTATAACTTGGATAGTTCATTTGCCAAAAAACTGACCAACCACTACCTCTTAAAAGAAATACAAATTAAAACTGCCCACTGATAAACTATGAAATAAAATGTACCAGTAGGAAGAATCTGTAGAATCCAAAATTTCTGTTTGAAGTTCAGTGCTAATGCTTGGTTGGTCAAACACAGACGACAACTGGTCATCACCTTAACAAGTATTCACTACCGCCTTTTCTAAAACATACATAGACAGGTTTTCCATTAAATATGATACTTAATTACAACATTTCCAATAACAGAACAGTGCAATCTAGTTTTTAGATGTTTACTCACTTCATTAAACTTCAGTCTAATGATTAAAAGGTTCAAGTTATATCCGTGGATTAACCTTTTATTTACCTGTTCCTTAACTGCTTCCGATTGTCCAGCATTTTCAGAATCTAGATGGGGAGGTCTTTTAATATATTTAGAATGTTACACATAATTAGAAATACAGGGTATGGTATCTACATTTAACTTTGAATGGTTAAAGAAAAATTAGTAAACTGCACGTTATGTTAGTTTTTAGTTTTATTTTAGTTTTTAAAAACATACACCCCAGAAGGGTTTTGTTTGGTCGCAAATACACAGTCTTTTGGTGGTATATTTTTTCAGCATGTACTCATTGTTTGGCTTGCTTTAAATGACGGTGTAGCCAGTTTGTTGTTGCACTCAAGTAAAAACTCAACTCCATGATTCAAGAAAATAGCATTTACAAAAATAATAAAATTGATGCATAGTAAAATGAAAGGCTTGCCAGATTGCATTCACGATGGATGTTTGATCCCACTCTACTCTAAATTTGACGGTACATTTTACTTGACCACTATCATTCCTCACCTAAGAACCAAATTGTATTTCATATCAGGAAGCAAAACGATTTCTTTAGTGAATGTGACTCCCTCATTTTTCTCCATTTTCTTCCCATGCAATTAAATATAACAACAAATTTCCCAACATGAGGGAAAATATTAACTGACTGATGAGTTTAAAGAAAAAAAAACCTTCATATATAAAGAAGGCCAAACAGTGACTTCCCTATTAATTAGTAAACTGGGTTAAAAAAAAGAAAAGATAATCTTTGCACAAGATCATTTACCTGTAGCAAGATTTTGCATCTCTTGAAAATATAATTCTCAAATTGTATATGGGGGCAGACAACCGTCGTTGGGGTTGTGTTCCCAAATTATGAGCACCAGTTGGTGTCCGCGCCTGTGTCGCACAAGCTACTGATCGGGAGTCTAATAAAATCTCTTTTTGCAACAACCTGTGCATAATGTTTCAAGCTCATTCTAATCCTGTCATTTTAAGGTATTATTACAATCAAATTGCTCAGTTAGTAAAAAGTGAATTCAAACTGTGCACCTAATTGTATACATTTGTAACAATGCTGAAGGCAAATGCTGAAGAATTAATTCCTGATTTGGGTTCTTCATAAAAAGATTGCTTGAATGAATAGTCAGAACCTCCCAGCTAATATTATCTGGTACTTTAATTTTTTAACTACAACATGCAGTACACACTAGGTAATCGTTACATAACTATAGTACTAGGAAAAAAAAACACACACACGCACTTTAAATAAGCATTTAGAAAATACAAGAGCTATATTTAGGCAGGCAAACATACAGCCTGTCAAAAAATGTGAAAGCATCTGAATCGGTGTAAATATATCAACGCTAATGTCTGCTGTTTCATTTATTGGTTCAGAAGGACCAGTTTATATGCCAAATCATATATATATACATATATACATATATATCCATATTTCCGGTCACTTACACCAATCCTGAGATGATGTCACTTTCCAGCTATTCTTGATGATGTCACTTCCGGCTTCACCATGAAGATGTCACTTCCGGGTCCCTCCTCGATGACGTCACTTCTGTCCATCTGAGATGACGTCACTTCTGGCCCACCACAATAACTCCACTTCCTGTCCTCAATGATGACGTCACTTTTGTCCACCTGCTTGTGATGTCACTTCTTGTTAATCTCATTTAATGCCACCATTTTGTATAAAAACCCATTGTGTTCAAACCGCATCTGTCAAGTGTCTACACTTTTGATCTTTTTTTGCCAGTTTTTTCAATTCTTTTGTCCAGGATATTATACAGGGTCATTCCCCAACCCTTTGCAAGACTTTTTGAGTGGTTATTATATCACAATATACATATATATATTGGTTTAAATGTATATACTCAGATGTATATTAATCCGTTTGGATCAACCAGTTTAGATATTCTGTATTTGTATGTCTTTGCATGTGTGAGTGCTTTAAACCTTAAAAAAAGATGCATCTGCACTGATATATATATATATATATATATATATATATATATATATATATATATATATATATACAGTGAATCCGGAAAGTATTCACAGCGCATCACTTTTTCCACATTTTGTTATGTTACAGCCTTATTCCAAAATGGATTACATTCATTTTTTTCCTCAGAATTCTACACACTACTTGAGATTTTTGGAAATTTATTAAAAATACAAAAACTGAGAAAGCACATGTGCAGAAGTATTCACAGCCTTTGCCATGAAGCTCAAAATTGAGCTCAGGTGCATCCTGTTTCCCCTGATCATCCTTGAGATGTTTCTGCAGCTTAATTGGAATCCACCTGTGGTAAATTCAGTTGATTGGATATGATTTGGAAAGGCACACACCTGTCTATATAAGGTCCCATAGTTGACAGTTCATGTCAGAGCACAAACCAAGCATGAAGTCAAAGGAATTGTCTGTAGACCTCCAAGACAGGATTGTCTCGAGGCACAAATCTGGGGAAGGTTACAGAAAAATTTCTGCTGCTTTGAAGGTCCCAATGAGCACAGTGGCCTCCATCATCCGTAAGTGGAAGAAGTTCAAAACCACCAGGACTCTTCCTACAGCTGGCCGGCCATCTAAACTGAGCGATCGGGGGAGAAGGGCCTTAGTCAGTGAGGTGACCAAGAACCCGATGGTCACTCTGTCAGAGCTCCAGAGGTCCTCTGTGGAGAGAGGAGAACCTTCCAGAAGGACAACCATCTCTGCAGCAATCCACCAATCAGGCCTGTATAGTAGAGTGGCCAGACGGAAGCCACTCCTTAGTAAAAGGCACATGGCAGCCTGCCTGGAGTTTGTCAAAGGGCACCTGAAGGACTCTCAGACCATGAGAAAGAAAATTCTCTGGTCTGATGAGACAAAGATTGAACTCTTTGGTGTGAATGCCAGGCGCCACGTTTGGAGGAAACCAGGCACCACTCATCACCAGGCCAATACCATCCGTACAGTGAAGCATGGTGGTGGCAGCATCATTCTGTGGGGATGTTTTTCAGCAGCAGAGACTGGGAGACTAGTCAGGATAAAAGAAAAGATGACTGCAGCAATGTACAGAGACATCCTGGATGAAAACCTTCTCCAGAGCACTCTTGACCTCAGACTGGGGCGACAGTTCATCTTTCAGCAGGACAACAACCCTAAGCACACAGCCAAGATATCAAAGGAGTGGCTTCAGAACAACTCTGTGAATGTCCTTGAGTGGCCCAGCCAGAGCCCAGATTTTAATCCGATTGAACATCTCTGGAGAGATCTTAAAATGGCTGTGCACAGACGCTTCCCATCCAACCTGATGGAACTTGAGAGGTGCTGCAAAGAGGAATGGGTGAAACTGGCCAAGGATAGGTGTGCCAAGCTTGTGGCATCATATTTAAAAAGACTTGAGGCTGTAATTGCTGCCAAAGGTGCATCGACAAAGTATTGAGCAAAGGCTGTGAATACTTATGTACATGTGATTTCTCAGTTTTTTTTATCTTTATATATAATCTTCATTTGGATCTTGATCTTTGTTTGTCAGCGAATTCACTGCCTTGTGTGGTGTTCCTGCTGTGTTCAGTAGAGGGCAGTAGTGATGGAGGAGGAGAGGAAGTGAGGGGGAGGATCGTTGGATGAGGTTGGATTGTGGTGATTAAAGAGGATTGAACTAAATGAGACTACGTGCTGTTTGTACTGGCTGAATACACAACACCTTGGTTGTTACTTTTGTTTACAAACACTGTCGATAGCACTCTTTGTGTTTAGATCTGGCGACGACACCGTGCTTTGTGTTTAGATCTGGCATCGACACCTGCTTCGTTGTCGAGACTGTGGTTTTTTGTGTTTCTATCGACCGTCGTTGGCAGCACTTCGTCCAAATTGAATGTTCACCCACTTCTTGGAGTCAGCAGTCAGAGTATATAAGTCGGGCACACTTCTGTGATTTTCCATCAGTCGGCGTTTGGAGTTCAAGAAAGAAGCATTGGTTCTTCCTTACTCTTTGGATTGCCACAAAGCAACCTGCGAGATTGGAGAAAGGTTGAGAAGAGATCGTGACAGGAAACGACAGCGTCATGAAAATGAGACGGACTGTGAATGGAGAGAAGCAGAAATGCTCCTCCACCACCACATAATTACTATTTGGACAGTGATTCCGAGTAGGCCGTTCCTATCGAATCAATGTCCAAGGGTTTTGTTTTCTAATTTTGTTTCCCTTATAAAAAATCATAATGCTGTGCGACGAAGGGCCCAGTTCACGACTGGCAGCCGCGTTTAAACAGGGAGCCCTTCACAGACAACTTTAACACGTGCAACGTAGTTGGGCGCACATGGCTAGTTTTTAATAAATTTGCAAAAACCTCAAGTATACTTTTTTCACGTTGTCATTATGGGGTGTTGTGTGTAGAATTCTGAGGAAAAAAATGAATTTAATCCATTTTGGAATAAGGCTGTAACATAACAAAATGTGAAAAAAGTGATGCGCTGTGAATACTTTCCGGATGCACTGTATCTCAATCAAATTACATAATTACAAACCAGTCTTTTTTTTCCTTGATGGTACCTCATATTTTAGATTATTATGTACAGAGCTGAGCACACAACATAAACATTAATAAACAAAACATTAAAATAATAATAGTAAATAATAATAAAATAATTCAAACATATACATATAATATTTACAAAATGTTTGAAAAAACAGCAGAAATATTTAATAAAAAAACATACATCCCTTGCTGGTGGTGGCAAGGTAATTCTTTTCTAAAAGTGGTTAATTTGTTTAAATACCAGTCTTGGTATTTTTACAAATAACACATGCTAGTCTAACATACACCTGATTAGAGCTGTCAAAATGTCAATTTCACCTTTGTCTGTTAGTCATTTCTGTAAAAATGTTAGCAATAAAATAATTATTAATGGTCTATGCTATTTCTTTCTCAGTATCCTGCTGATGACTTGCTTTTATTGTTCTTCTTCTCAGCTGTTTCCCTGCGCATGGGAAAGACAGCCAAGGTAAATGGAATAAAATGCCCGGTGATGCTATGCTATACTGTATATTTTGGAAATGCACTAAATTAACATAATTATGGACAAAAATCTTTAAATACCTATAGACAACCTTGACAATCACTCCTAACCCCTTAACAGATATATTTGGTGTACTCCAGGAATAGCCTTAAAATGGAGAAGGACAAATTGGTTGTAATAGCCTATACTATACTAATAGCCCATAGACATAGATAGATAGATAGATAGATAGATAGATAGATAGATAGATAGATAGATAGATAGATAGATAGATAGATAGATAGATAGATAGATAGATAGATAGATAGATAGATAGATATTATGCTTACCTGAAAGAATTGCAACCCACTGACATTCTATATTATTTCAAATTAGAAAAAAATAAATTTTTGTTTAGGGGATCTTTCCAAAAATGTTTTTAATAACATGGCAAAACCTAATTAAAAGAAATTTAGATTAATCATTTACATAGAGGGAAAAAGATTACTTTTGAAGATAAGTGACAGGCTGAAGACTGTGGCAGACATACAAAGTTGCTAAAGCAAATATTTATCTTCTATCTGTATTTTGACTTGTTCATTAATTTTTTTAAAAGTTTGCAATTGTACATATGTTTCGCTTTAATTGTTATTCTTTTGTTGGTGACATCACTGAATTACCAATTTGGAAATTGAATTGTTTATGGTGGCCAAGCATGGCTGCATCTGATGTCAGATATTGTTCATTGTATGTATTGGAGACACCTAAACCAAAAATGAGTCACTGTCTTGCACCCCAAAACATGAGACTGAGTCTCAGTTCTTTAGCAAAACCAGCTTTATTCAGCTTGAATCGGGAACAGCACAGTTATTTACTGTAGCAGGATTTGGCACTCTCCTATACACAGTCACAGCAATCAGGCAGGGTTGTGGCTAGGTTAGTGGCCAAGTAATACTGTTCCCTGCATTTATAATGTTCTTTGCATCACCCATCAATGACAGGCGCTTAGAGCGCAACCACAATCTTTTCAGAGTTGCTTCAGCGGTGAGCCTTCAGTTACTCCAGCAACGGATAAACAGTCTTCCAAAAGAGTTTAGAAACCTCACAATATCATGACCTGAATTTAAGGCAATGGACAAGCAACTTGAAGATAATCTAGCCAATGGCTTTATTCATCCATTTAATAGTCTAATTGGCACTAATTTTCATTTAGTCTCTTCATCCATCCATCCATTTTCCAACCCGCTGAATCCGAACACAGGGTCACGGGGGTCTGCTGGAGCCAATCCCAGCCAACACAGGGCACAAGGCAGGAAACAATCCTGGGCAGGGTGCCAACCCACCGCAGGACACACACAAACACACCCACACACCAAGGCCAATTTAGAATCACCAATCCACCTAACCTGCATGTCTTTGGAATGTGGGAGGAAACCGGAGCGCCCGGAGGAAACCCACGCAGACACGGGGAGAACATGCAAACTCCACGCAGGGAGGACCCGGGAATCAAACCCAGGTCCCCAGATCTCCCAACTGCGAGGCAGCAGCGCTACCCACTGCGCCACCGTGCCGCCTGGTCTCTTCATCCTTTTATTAATTACTCTGAGGTTATTAAGATTAATATAAAGAAAACTACCCTCCTCTGGAATTTTCTATCTTGGATAGAGTTTCCATCTCCACTGTTGCCTATAATGGTTGCTTATAATTTAACTTGACTGCTGGAAAGTGATTTGACACCTCAACAGAACATTATGAATACCTTGTAATGCCTTATGGATTAGCCTATGCACACCAGCATTTCAGTCAGTGAATTAATTTTTTTGGGATGTCTTGGTAATATCCATTTGTGTATATGTAAATGATATTCTATTTTTAGATTTGACACCCACATCAAACATATTCAGATGGAAACTTATTCTGATGGAAATTTATAGAAATGTGAATTTAATTTAAAATCAGTAATTTTTATTTGTTATGAAATTCTGCAGTCTGGGTTATAGATTGGTACACATAAGGTTAAAGTCAATCAGAAGAACTTTAGCACTTTTAGATAATTGCTTATTATTTGGAAAACACCTTTATCCAAGGCAATTTACAACATTTGACAGATACAGCACTGGCAGGTGATTTGACTTGCTCATGGCCACACAGTGTCAGTAGTAGGGATTGAACCTAAAACCTCAGGGTTTGAAATCCAAAGCCTTATCCACTAAGTTGTGGGGAGGATTTTTCTCTGAAAAGTTTCAAGGTATAGGCAAGCTTCAGCATTGCACTTTCCTTTTTAAAAATCCTCAATGTCACAGACCAGAATTGTGATCTTGGTGATAGGGAATTATTAACAATAAATTGTCTCTCAATGAGAGAAGGCATCGGCAGAAAAGGATAGAAGATCAATTTGCAATCTAAGATGAACATAATTTAACATTCCTTAAATCTGATAAATGGCTGGCAAATCTCTTGGTCCATATTTTTTTACTTGTTTTAACTTTGTCACTCTTATTAGCCTGGTAATAAAAAAAATTAAATAATGTCAGTATTTTTCAAGTCAAAATTTTTCTTTACAATCATAAATTATGGTATATATTAGTGTGGGACATGAAATTTAGTTCTAAAGTGAACAACATTTAAAAAAATCAAAATAAAATAATGAGTCCACTGTAGTGTTTTATAATGGCGGTAATGGAATCCCACTGAGAAGGAAAGCCTTAAAACTTACAGAATATGTGCATTTTTCAAGCCAAAACTGTTACTGAGCAGTGATCAACAACATCTTGATATTGCACATATATTATAAAACTGCTTAAAGGTCGCAGGGCATTTGGAGCTTATCCTAGCAACCACTGGATGGAAGACAGGAAAAATCAATGGATTGGGTGGCAGTCCATCACAGAGCGAATACACACATACACACACATGCAAGTGCACTGCGGCCACTTTAGCAATGACTTCAAATAGGTTGAAACTTAGCAAGCGTAGCACAGATGTTTTAACATAGGCAGACACACAGCTGTCATTCCTGCCTCTTAGTGAAAGGTTCTACATGGAGTTTACACATTCTTCCTGTGTATCTATGGATTGATTGGTTGGTTGATTGATCAGTGAACATCAGTGAGTTCTCACACAAAAACTTTGCCTTCAGTTCTTTCATTGCCATATACTCAGCAAGAATGACTCATAATGCATTCAACAAATTCATAATTGTTTTGCAGTGCTTCAATATGTTTTTTAACACTCTGTCTTTTTCATTTTTGAAGATTTTTTTTATCATGTGCATGCACAAAATGCCACTGAATGCATGATATGCAGGTGTTTAAGTCTTTGGCAAATCTAAGGCTATCATTAAAGCTACAATACAGCGTAATTGGTTCAGGTCAGATTTATTATTATGTGTTCATACTAAAATGAAGCTAATAGTTGTTCTTTTCACCAAACTGCCACTTAGCATGCATCTCACTCCATGGGCTTTGTAAAATAAAAACACAGAATGTAACAGGTGAAAAGTTGGTTCTGTTTAGAAAAAATAATCATATTTGAGCATGCATCCGTCTGTTATTATAAACCATGGCAGAACGTAACCACTGAAGAAGCAATTGCAGAAGGAAAAGTAGGATAATAATCAGAATATAGCTTGGTGAAAGGGGTTGTCATATCTCCAACCAAAACTGCCGCTGCAAACAAAGAAGCGAAAAAGGAACAAATCTTTATATCGAGAAATAGTACCAAGAATCTGTGATAAAATGTTTTATTTTCAATTTACCTTTATTGTCACAAGTATACCCGAGGGACACAGAAGGTGTGTTTTCTTAAGTGGAAATGTTTGCTGCTTCAAGTGGATGTATTTGGTAGGTTTTAAGGCTTTTCTTCACATTGGAACTCTGGTAACTCTTGGGTACTATTATAAAACACAAGAGTTGGCTAGTTATTTCAAAATGTATGACATATGCTTCTCTTTAGAATGCAATTTCATACTTTTTATATTTCAAAATATGTGGTACACAATGATTGTGAAGAAATAACTTGGACTTAAAAATGATAAACTTATGCTTTAAAAGCAGTTGCTTTAGAGTGGCAATTTGATGATAATAGGACAAATAAAGATTTTGTCAATTTTGTGTTTCGAATGCTTTGTAGACACCAATAGTTTGCAGGAGGTATCTGACTTTGTGCAGAAAACAAGGCAGTTTTTATGAATGTCAGATTTTTCCCAAAGAACTGCCTGATGGCTCATTGTTAATACCTAAAGTTGCACATCAAACAGTATTTTTGTGGTATGATTCTGTTATGGATGGCTATCTTGTAATATTATGGATTGATTAAAACATCACTTCAGTCTCTTCCTTCCAACAACGAGACTTTGAGTGGTAGTATCAGTTCATTTAATCAAGGACCCCCAGCTAAGTGTTACACTGTGTTACTCTTTTCAAGGTTGATTACTTTTCCAAGGAAGAACATTTGGTACTCTTCAAAAAACTCCATGCAGCAAAGCATTTTACAAAAAGTTTTATTTTAAGAATTTTACAGACTTTGCAGATTCCCAAAATAGATATGTCTATCTATTCTAGATTTAGAAGAACTAAAATTCAATTACATCTAACTTTAGTGTATCATATACACACAATGAACAAAAGGAGAGAGTGATCCAGAATAGTGGGATTTCCTTTGTTTTAGTTCTTTAGGCTGGTTTAAATCTTACTGTATATAACAGGTACAAAATTGTTCATAAGAAATATATACTGCATTATATTTTATATGGTGTGCCTAAAGGATAAAAACTCTTGCCCATTTATATACCTCATTTAAATGCTCCTATTAAGACAACATTTCTAAAAATAATATGAACTGCCTTAGCTATGCAAACAACACACAGATATACCTGTCTGCTTTTTTCATTATAGAAAAATTGCACAGATTTGAACTTTTATCTAAGCAAAATACTGAAAAATTAACACATTCTTTTATCTTTACCTGACTAGATTATTGTAGAGGAGCACTATAGAAAAATAAATGGAATTGGATTGAATAAATATCTATCATGACCACAAAGAAAAAAAAATGAATTGATTGTGGCTTGTCCAAACTGCAGCAAAAAGAATTTAATCCCAAAAAATAAAATCTGAGCACATTTCACCAGTATTAGGATTGATTTGTTTGGCTGCCTGGGTGTTTTAGGATTGACTTTAAAATACTTTTAATTGGATATAACTGTAGTTCTCATTGACTATGGTCTATCACCTTGTTCATCCTCCTTGGCTTTACTGCCCTCTTTCCCATCTATTTATCTTTTGTGAAACAATAATTGTAAATTAAGTGTTCTTATCTTACAAATTAGGGAAAAAAAGTTTTTTTATCTTTTTAGCTTTAAGTATTAAAAAGTGATTTAAAATATATGCAAGACTTGTACATACAAACAAATATATTGTGCTTTAAAATAATGATCATTTTCAAATAGGGTTTTCTGGAAATGTAATGGTGAATAAAGTTTGACACACTGCAAACAGCACAATAAATATATGACAATTTTAGAACATTGCAGGTCAATTTGAAAGTCTTGCTGTTTTGATTGAATGTACTTCTTTTTGTGATTATGTTGCTTCTGTCCCTCGATTCTACTCTTCAGATAGTGCATTTGTAATTGCTTGCCTTGGATTTCATTTTTTGAGTATATGATTGTATCTTCCTATTTTAACTAATGAACTCTTCAGCTTAAAGAATACATCTTAAATTGTCTATACAAGCCAGAGGTTTTATAGTTTCCTTCCATTGTGAAATATTTTTTGTAAGATTTGGGACTTGCTTTATTTTTGTAAACTGTAAAAGCATTGTTAGGCCTCTGTAGGTTGCAACCTGCAGATATCAGTTTCAGGACCTGCTGCCCTGCACTGAGCCTATTCTGGGCAGGCCAGTAAAGGTCTGCTTTATGGGTCTTTTCGGGGCTTCACACACTCTATTTCACCTTATTTAAGACTCTGTTTCACAGTACTCAAATCTTATTTCTCAAATTATTCTTACTTTACATGTTGACCATCTACGAGTGAAATGTTTAAGTTTCAGATTTCTTCGATTACTCCACCTTCCAACTCAGATATAATAACTATTTGATGTTCAGAAATTAAGTTTTTATTTTATATTATGAGCTTAAGATGAAAAGTGAAGCAGTACTTTAATTTCATACCACCTGTTTTCTCTGCAAACTCTTTTTAGTTATTTTATGCCTTGTTGATTAATAATTGAAGATTTTTCTTAATCCTTCCCAAGCTTCGGGATATCTGATTCAATTTGTTCTTACATATTACTTTTTACAGACTACAAGCAAAGAACACTTACACAAATTTACATATGCAATATACTAATTGTAAAATACTTAACTATCCTACACTTTCATACATAAACATAAATCTAGTTAATATACTGTAGAGGTGTCTTAGATAAAACGCAGTCACTTTTCTTTCTTTTTAACTGTTGTTCACTTTTAATCTTTTTCATCATTTTAGTAACTTTTAAGTTACATTTTTACTGAAGTTTGTGCGTCATTTTTATTTTTGGCTGCATAGCCGTAAATGAAGACCTCTCTCTCTCCCTCTTAAAATTCAAAACTTGCAACAGTTTATATCAAATCATTAGATATTAATAATACTTACCATATTCTCATGCCATTTGTACCTGTATTGCACCCAGAAAGTAATGTTCTCAATTCTCTCAATCCTTCCCCCATTTCACAGTGAAATTCCAGGAAGGCAAACCACAAATTTGAATGCATATTACATCTATTTTAATGGTTTTCAGAAATCTATAAATAGTATCAATTCTGCTTTTGTGTAATATTTTCTACATTAATGGATGCTAGTTAGATAATCCTAATATCCTTTTTTATTTGCTTATAATTTTCCAATCCTCCCTAGATCTTTCATTTATATTATTTTTAAAATATGCCCTTTGACCATAAACTCAAATGAAGAGTATGAGGCTTTTGAGCAAAAGAAGTTTCCACTAGATTTTATTTCCCATTATCTGATACGGGAAAAATTGTTAGTCTCTTTTCCTGTCTGCGCCACTTGAAAACGTATTCCACTACATTGAAAGATGGCACATATAAATTTTTAATTGAGCGAGATGTTACTGGAAATTTACTGTTATTTTAAGGGATTTGGAGCATCACAGGGTTTTTTCATAATCCCTAATTATCATGTAAATTTTATCAGAATTTGTGAATCAAACAGTTTAACAAATTTTACTTCTGTATGAAAATGTAGTACAATTATTACGAAAACAGCATATTTCGGGTTCTAACCATTCACAACTTGGAATATATATGTATGTAGCAACCAACATTTTAAATATACATATTTCAAATATGAAATATTCTAGTCTCAATTATTGATTTTGCAGTCCCACTTAAAGTAATGGCTTATCTCACAAGGAATCAATCACCCAACCCTAAGGTTAGATGATGTTGTTATAAAGTGACTATCACCAGTCTTACTGCAGGGACAGCTGAAATAGTCAAAAGTAATTTCAATAATAAAAAGAAATTTAAAGGGAGATTAATATGCTGGAGAGTTTTTGTTATTTGGTATAATAGATGGACATATTTTTCACAAAATCATGACTTCAAACAATAATTTAAGTCAGATAAAATAAGGAATTACAAATTGCAATGTATTGCATTGAACAGTCACAATATTTTTTGTATCATATATACTGTATGTGTGTGTGCATATTGTGACCCAAGTATCATAATCATTTTTCATTATCATTTCCATGGCATTTTCCATACATACACAATAGTGTCCTTCATGTAAGAAAACAAGAGAATTTGCAGGTTAACAAAACATTTTGAGTCTTTTTTTGGCACTTAAATTACAAAGGTGAATTTAGGACAAACAATAGTATAAATAGAAAAATGAAAAACCCAACATCCAAGTAGAAATGAAAAGGATCATTGACTGGTTTTTTGGCATCCCCAAAAATTTCATGTAGCACAGTTTCCACAAAATGAGGTCAGTGAAATACTGTATTTGTATTGTAGCTTTTTCAGTGTCATTTAGGCCAACACGTCTTTCAATTATCCAAAAAAAAGACTATTAAATGGAGAGTGCATAATTGCTGAAGATAATAGGGATCATCGAGTTCTTACTTGGTTTGAATGTACAATGTCTCTGTTATTTCAGAATGTACAGTATCTAGGCTGAGCTCCTCAAGGAATTTAACTCCCCGGTTTTGTTAAATGACTTGCAGTGTAATGAGTACCATAAATAAACAGTTTAATCCTTAAGTAATACAAAGTATATTTATTCAAACAATACTTTTTACACATAATTTTTATCTGAAATGTAGTGACTGGTGCAAATATGAGGAGAAGGTTTAAATTAAATGTTCTGTTAGTGATTATAGACAGTTATTTAACAAAAAGTCAAAAAACATGACCAGTTGACAATGACCATATCAGCTTTAATTTTCTTCTGCTTTTTGTGAAGGCCCTTAATCCTCTTTGATCATCTATTAGAAAAAAATGTTTTTATCAACTCTGCAAAACTCCTTCTGTCGTACATCTCCTCACAGCTGAAGAAGTGTCTTTGCCGACATCTGCCAAGTTAAACATATAATTTATTCAAAATCATTTGTATTATGTACAATTTGACTCTGCATTTGTTACATTTTCTGATGCATTGCATTGACTACCATTAGACCTTGTTCACATCTTTTGAAAGTACGCAGGAAAGGAAAATGAACTAGTGCACTAAAGATAATTTTATTTGCACTGTTCTGTTAAGATATCTAAAATCACTTAACCACATAAAATTACCTGTGTCTATCGATTGTTTTTTAAACCTGTTTTTTTGAAAAATATTTTTCAACTGTTCTAGCCAAGACAACAGTCTGGTATACTGGTACAAGGTATACTGTTGAAAAGCCCCCTAAATGGCAAATTACAAACTATAGTAGAAACTAATTCAACTAAGACAAAATGATGATTTATATATGATTTTTAATGTCCCCATTGATATATATGCACTTTACACTGTTAGAAGTAATGTTTCTTAATCAAGTTGTTTACCCAGATCTTCCAGAATCAGTTTCCATTAGTTTAGATAGAGTGAGTCAGCCTTTTATCAACCTGAAATTACTACAAAGCATTCTTCTCACCTCCCATCTTCCTCTCATATTTTCTATAGTTTCACCTTTGATCCTTTTGTCAGACAGTCCCCGCATCAGCACATTTCCCAACAAGAATCCCGACCCAGTCATAATTTTGAGACTTGTTTAGTTATTTTTGCTGCAAAGTGTACATTTTTTTCTCTAAACATTTTTTCTGCATTTGAACGTTACAGATTTTGTTTCCCTTCTTAGGTTAGGTTTAGGTTTATTTGTCATATATAGGTTAACACAGGGTCAACATACAATGAAATGTGTATGACAAGAAAAACAAGTCACTCAGCCTAGATCCAATAAAGCTTAAAAAAAGATTACAAGTTAAAAATAGACAAGTCATATAAAATAAAATGTGTATGTTTTAAAAGAAGTTATAGAGCAATATGAGTTGAATGAGCAGCAAGTACAAATGACAGTTATTGCACAGATAATGTTTTATAAGTGCAGATGCATATTCCATAAAGTGCAGATGCATGTTCCAGTCAGTATTCAGAGTGTGTGCAGGTACAGTTTGTGTGTAAGTAGTGCAATGTAGATGTAATGTAAGTGTGTGTAAGTGTTCAGGTGTTGCTGTTGAGGAGTCGAATGGCCTGGTGGTAAAAGCTGTTCTTAAGTCTTGTAGTCCGAGCAGCCAGACTCCTGTATCGTCTGCCGGACGGTAACAAGGAGAACAGCTGGCGTGCTGGATGGCTGTGGTCCTTTATGATGCTGCTTGTCTTACACAAGCACCGATGGAGGTAAATGTCTTCAATGGCAGGAAGACTCTTGCCCGTGATGTGCTCTGCTGCCTTCACCACTCTCTGTAGTGATTTCCGGCTGCTGGCAGAGCAGCTCCCATACCAGACGGTAATGCAGCCCGTTAGCAGACTCTCGACCACACTCCTGTAAAAGTTTGAGGTGATGTTGGCATTCATGCCAAACTTCCTCAGCCTCCTCAGGAAGTAGAGCCGCTGGCGAGCTTTCTTGACCACAGTGTCTATGTGAAGGGTCCACGAGAGATCCTTGGTGATGTTTACTCCGAGGAACTTGAAGCTGTTGACCCTTTCAACTTCTATGCCACTGATGTAGATGGCCTGGTGTTCTCTGCCTTGTTGTTTTCGATAGTCCACAATCATCTCCTTGGTTTTGCTGACGTTAAGAGACAAGTTGTTATCTAGGCACCAATTACTCAATGCCAGCACCTCCTCTCTGTAGGCCGTCTCATCATTGTCAGTGATAAGGCCTATGATGGTTGTGTCGTCTGCAAACTTGATGATGGTGTTTGTGCCGTGTTTTGCAACACAGTCATGGGTGAACAAGGAATACAACAGGGGGCTAAGCACACAGCCCTGCGGCGCTCCTGTGTTTAAAATGAGTGATGAGGATGTGTGTTTGCCGACTCTCACCACCTGGGACCTGTTTGTGAGGAAAGAGAAAATCCATCTGCAGATGGTCGTCCCCAACCCAAGGTCGTCAAGCTTCAAGACGAGTTTTGAGGGGATGATGGTGTTGAATGCCGAGCTGTAATCTATGAACAGCATTCTTACATATGTATTTCCTCTTTCCAGGTGGGTGAGGGCAATGTTTATTGTTAGCGCAACGGCATCCTCTGTCGATCTGTTTGCTCTGTAAGCAAGATGTAACCTTTGACTAGTTGCTCGAAGCACTTCATAATGACCGATGTCAGTGCAACCGGGCGATTGTCATTCAGACAGGAGACCACCGGTTTCTTTGGGACAGGAATGATGGTGGATGCCTTGAAGGAAGTGGGGACCACTGACTGCCTCAGGGAGAGATTGAAAATTTTGGTGAACACACCTGCTAGCTGGTCAGCACACGCCCTGAGGGCACGGCCTGGGATGCCATCTGGTCCCGGAGCTTTGCGAGGATTGACCTTTTTGAAGGACCTTCTCACATCAGACGTTTCAAGGATCAGAGTGACAGACTCACTGCCCCCTTGAGGATATAGCACCTGTTCTTTGTTGGCTGCATCAAAACGAGCATAGAAAGTGTTGAGCTCGTCTGCAAGACATGCAGTGGGCTGAACACTGAATGTGTTTTTCTTTTTATAGTCAGTGATACAGCACAGTCCATTCCACAGGCGCTTGGTGTCAGAGCTGTGGTAGCTTGACTCCACTTTGTCCCTGCAGTCCCGTTTGGCCTTCTTGGTGGACCTCCGGAGGTCGTATCTGGCTGCTTTGTATGCATCAGAGTCCCCTGAGCCAAAGGCAGAGGTCCGCGCCTTGAGCTTAGCCCGGATCTCCCTATTTACCCAGGGTTTCTGGTTAGGGTATATGTAAACGGTGGTTTTAGTGACAACATCGTCAATGCACTTGCTGATATATCCTGTGACAGAGTCTGTGAATTCATTGATGTTGCCATCAGCTGCATCCTCAAACATCTCCCAATCAGTTGTTTCAAAGCAGTCCTGTAAGACCCCCTCAGCTTCACTGTCCCATTTGTAGATGTTCCTGTAAACCGGTTTTTCCTGTTTAAGTCTTTGTTTATATGCAGGCAGCAGCAATATAGAGCAATGGTCTGATTTTCCAAAAGCTGGTCGAGGGAGAGATTTGTAGGAGTCCTTGAATAAGGTGTAACAATGATCCAGTGTTTGATCACCTCTTGTGGGGGGAGAGATGTGCTGATAGTATCTAGGGAGAACTTTCTTCATGTTTGCTCTGTTAAAATCTCCCAACACAATAAATGCTGCTTCTGAGTTAGCGTTCTCTAGTCCACTGATAACATCATACAGTTCATCCATAGCTGAAGCTTTACCAGCTTGTGGGGGGATGTAAACAACTGAAAGGAGAACTGAACTGAACTCCCTCGGGAGGTAAAAGGGTCTAACTTTAATGGTCAGCAGCTCAAGAACCGGTGAGCAGTGTGTTTTTAAGACACACACATCCGTAGCCCACGAAGAGTTAACCATAAAGCACACACCCCCTCCCCTTGACTTGCCTGAGTCCTTCGTTCTGTCTCCCCGATAAACTGTGAACCCGTCTGGTGTGACTGCGCAGTCAGGTATGCTGGGCTCCAACCACGTCTCTGTAAACGCCAAAACGCAGCAGTTCGTGATGTCTTTCTGGTGCTTTATCCGTGCGCGCAGCTCATCTAATTTGTTGTCCAGAGACTGAACATTAGCGAGCAGGATGCTAGGCAGAGGAGGCTTGTTGTTCCTCTGTCGGGTTCGGCACAGAACTCCGGCGCGTTTCCCCCTCTTTGTTTTCCTTCGGCGTCGCGCGAGTAAGCAAAAGGCTCCAGGCAGTACAGTGTCCGCGATATCAAAAACTGTTGTAAAATCCAAACTGGCTGATGAACGTAATTCCAATAGTGTTTGCCGGTCATACTGAAAGTGTGATAAAGTAGAACGCACAAAAAGAGTGAGTAGTAAGAAAATAAATAATAACTTTTTGCTGAGATGACTCGGAGCTCTCGTCGGTGCAGCCATCTTACGGCGCAGCCCAACTGTTCATTCTTGTTTTTGCAATAATTTGTTTTAAATTATTTGCTCATCTTATTGAGCTCTGTTATAAATAAACTATGTTTAAATATGTTTTTGGGGTGGTAGAATCATGTTTTGGCACTATTTCTTAGCTTAAAAGTCATTTTTAATGTTATGATACCCTATATTTAACTTCTTGATTAGCTGTATTTTTGTCACTTGCTGTTATTATATTATATTGATATTCTATGCTTTGACTTGTTTTTCAATCCTATTTTTTGTAAAAATTGATCGATTTGTATGAATGATTACAATAAAATTAATAAAATATATTAAAAAAAAAGATATTCTATGCTTTGTTTTATGGGTGCCACAATATTACTGGCAGAAACAATTCCCATTACTAGCTGAAGCCAATGGTTGTGCTGTTCCTGATGGAACTGCACTGCTGGCATAAAAGTGGTGTGCATCATTCTATGGTCAAATTTTGGATCCTTCAAAACAAAATGACAATCTAGCTTTACAGCAAAAGAAGAAAACAAGGAAACAAAAGGAGAATTAGATTTACACTGATTTTGGCTTAGTTTGGATTTCAGCTTAAATTAATGAATACATACTGTGACAGATTAGGACACTCTCGCTCCCTTGAACCCTCAGACCAGACGTCAGACACCAGATAAAAGTCCAGAATGACTTTATTAATAATAATAAATGTGCACAAAGCACCTCCACCTCCACTATACTTCAATAAACAATCAATAACAATAACCAATACAATAATCCTCCACTCTCCCAGATGCTTAGCCACCCTGCCTCCCAAATCAGCTCATTGTCTGGGATTTCCCATAGTCCTTTTATATTCCCTGACCCGGAAGTGCTTCTGAACCCTCAGTCCATGTGACTTCTTAGCACTTCCGGGTCAGATCAAAACTGTTCTTTTTCATCAGCCCGGAAGTATATCATTTCATCCGTTTCTGCGATTGTGAATTACTTCCGGGATATATGGAAAGTATAAGTCCCAGGGTCTCCCTGCAGCGTCCTTCGGTGGCCCCCATGGTATGTGCTATGGTAAGTTCCATGATGCCCTCCTGGAATTCGGGGCCCTTCCATATTACTGGGATGGCTCCATCTAGTGGCTTGGGGGTGTTGGCCGGGATATACGGCCGGCAATCCCTCACAATATGTAAAACCTTGAACTATATATTTTTTTAAAAATCACTAAATAGTAGGGAATTTCCTAAAGACTGAAAGTTTGCAAATATTGTCCCATTATATAAAAAGAGTAATTGAACTAATTTAAGTAGCTATAGGCCAGCAAGCGTAAAATGTATCATGGGTAAATTAACATAAGCGATAGTGAGGAAAAGATGTAAGGAGAAGAACACAGATCACAAGTTAAGAAAGGGCATGTTAGCAACTTGCATGTTGTATTAATGGAGAAAGAATTTGTTTTTGTTTTGTGGGGTGTGCTAAATTAGAAAAAACAACCATGAAAAATAACTTCCACAGCCAAACAAAACCTAAAATATTTGAGTTATCTTGTCAGGTATTACCAGTATATTAAATTCCATTGTGTATATCCAGTGAAAAATCTTTGGGGTTCAAAGGTGGAAGGAACAACTGGTATTAATGGGGCTCATATAGGAAAATAAGAAAATTTTAAACACTTTCATCTCACCAGACTGATGTGCTGGCCAAAGAAGGTTCCTGGCTTGCAAAACGGAATTTGAATTGGTTTTTGCTTTTCTACTTTGTGTCTGATGCTGCTTAGATAAAGGTGGACCTCTTCAGAATCTACAGCTAGAAAAAGCAAACATATGCACCAAGTGTGAGTGTATGCTCAGGTTTTCGGTGCTGAGGATGAAAAATAAGATGCAATATTAATTAATGTAAAGGAAATCTTTATTAATATTCATGTGATTCAAAAACATCTTCTCAGAGATGTGAATGACCTCCTGTGCTTTGCTCACAATAATGAAATGCATTAAGGTCCACTCAAATCTACTTATGTCCAATCCCCTTACGCCATACATGTCTGTAGGAATTTTTTGCTTTCAGCACAAAATGACAATATGTAAAACACTAAACAAAATTATGATAAAGATGGTAGTTTTATGACTTGAATTTTTTTTGTTTCCTAATTAGAGAAATGATTAATTACCACTTATCTGCTATATACAGTTCATACCTTGAGTTGCAAACAGGATGCTGGGTAGGCTATTTCTCACTTATTGCCATTGTTGTAAAATACAGGTGTAAATATGTAAGATGTAAGTACATATTTTTATTTCATGGTTGAAATGTCCTGTAAAGTTTATCACTGCGGTGAAAAAAAATCCACTTTGAAAAAATGTAACACACTTATTTTTTGCAAACAGATTGTTGTGACTGGTCCTTAGGTAATAAAAGCACATAAATTACAATTCAAATAATGATTACACATAAAGGTACTGATTTGTAAAAGCAGACAAAAAATAAAGTGGTTTGAAACTTAAATGGAGCCCAACACTATCTATCCATTAATTAACTGTTATACTATGGCCAATTGACAGCATGATTTAATTTTGTTAGAGGTAACCCTCTATTCATGGTATTCATAGTGAATGGTACTCATGGCCATTGATCAATGGACAATTTGCATATCATTGATCACACAGCCCATTGTTAGTCAATGGTGCTAGTTGTGGCCATTATGCAAAGGTACGTTTATAAGGTTGGAGAAACCTGCAGTCAACTGAGACTGAGGAAGTCACTTGGATAAGTGATGTCAAGTATCTCCTGTGGAAAAAACTATGTCCAGATGAACAGAATCAACTTTCTAGAATTTTCTTACCTGGATTATTGAGCATGCATCAAGATACTAAATAGAAATACTAAATACTAAATGGAGATACATATTCATGTAACTAAGCACAAATTATTTTTCACATCATCATGGTCTAAACGCTATGTACAGATTTCTCTCAAGCACCTTTGGCTCTAAATCTGATTAAGTTATTTAAAAAATGGATAGATACATTTTTGGAGCCTGCTTTCATTTTTACTATAATATAATTCTAATTGGAATGGACAAGGAATGTCATGATTATAGTATTTAAAAATTCTAAGAAAATTAGTGCAACTTCTTTAAAGATCTAATGAAAAAATCTTCTTTAATCCAGTAGTCTATATGAAACTTTCAGAAGCATTCAGACATTTTCTCTTTCCTGAATCTGAGCATTGCGTTGTGAAGTTTACTTGCAATTACTGTCAGCATAGCATATGGAGAGTGATTGTTAACTCAATTATATTTTAAATACACATGAATCCATCTAGAACGAATGAGGAATACTATGTTATCTTGCATTATGCTGCCTGAACTGCACTGTGAATAAATGTGCCTTTTCATAATGACTGCATTAGCTTGAAAATCCATGGGGTGGAGCAGTGAAAGATTAAAATGGCGTGCTACTAGGGAAAATCCAACAGATGAAACACGGAAAGGTTGAAATGGTATATACTATATCTCAATGAAAATGCATTTAAAATTCAGGTCCAGACTAAGTGACAATCTTTTCTTAAATTATAGAATTAAAGTTGAACATCATTTAGACTTTTATTAGTTTTAAACTGTTATTATGCTGTGGCATTTAATTATGATGTGATCTTTTCAGGTAATATAACTACATTTTTTCAATCCAAGAGTGTCATTGCGTATTGATCCACATGCTGAGGTTACACACATATTGTAAAACAGCATATCTATATTGTTTTAGGAGGGAAAAATCAAAAAGCAAAACATTTTTGAGAGTCAGTCATTTTTAAAGCTGTTTGCATCACCTTGCTGACTGTCTAACTTCACAAAAACTTTTCAGCCGCAAGGACATGGTTTCTCTTTGAGATGTCCTCTCCTTGCGCTGTTATGAATGTTATCAAGTGTTGATGCCCAGATCTGAATTACTGTTGTAGCCAGTTGTTAACATTTTGTTTTATATGTACTGTATATTGTTGGTGAACTTTCCCAAAATCAGTCCTTTGCATGTATAAAGTTAATTTTTAATGTTCACTCTGGTGTTGTCTTAGGGTGTTAATTGGTGTTGCACCTCAGGACTGTGCATGTCTGCTACTTAAGTGAGGGCACCAGACGCAGTATAAGTGCTAAAGGAGTAAGATGTGCTTTCCAAGATCGATCTCTTTTTAATTTTGATTTATTTAGAGTATTTGAACTTTTTTTTATATATAAAAGACACAGCATTAATATCTGTAGCATTTTGTTTCATGTATGTGCAGTTATTTTATATTTACAGTTATTATGCTATTTGGAAGTTCCGTGAACATGGCTTTTGCTTAATGGTGTCTCCACGTCTGAGGCATATTGAAATAGCATAGCCTCTGTTTTCTGTACTTTCTTATTTTAATATTGTTTTACCTTAAAATATTTTATTTTGATTTTTATAATTCGGTTGGAGTTAAAGAGAGAGACGGCATTGTCTCTTTTTTTTGGCTTTGTGTATGTTATGTTTATGTATCATTGTAAACATATTTTTGTGCAATGTGAATTGTTTTTTTGAATAGTTATAGTTATATTTGTGTAAATGGAGATGTGGTGGTAGCATTTTCTCAGTATTTTTTACTGTGTGCACTACACACCACAGAAGGTGCATAATCCTGTGAATTGCCTCTGTGAATGCAGTTTAAATGTGCAGGTGGCCTTATTTCTTACAATTATCCAAGTTTTTTAAATATGCAATGCATTGTAATCTGTTCAGTTCATGTTTAATTTTTTTTCATAATAAAGTACAATTAAATTCTTACGTGCACATCCACCAACTCAGTGCATGTTGCCACTTGGTATAAATCTTGCTCGTTAGTCATATAAAACAACAACCAAGAATGTAATAGGCAAAAGTAGTCACTGTTTCGGAATAACAAAACATCATATGATTTGAGTGTGCATTTGTCTGTAAACCACTGTGTCTGTATGTTAGGCAATGTTGGTACACATACTGGATAAGAAAAAAAAATATGATTTGAATACACATCATAAGAAAATAATATGATTTGAGTATGCGTGTTCTGCTGGTGCTGAAACACATTTTGATTCATGGTATATGTATACTCAAACCAGATTATTTCAAGGAAAATTGACAACTCTGCTGCTACTTCAGATACTTGACACACTTTTCTGCAGAGCTCAAGCCATGGTAGGATATATAATTGTTGCAGAAACAGAACTGCAGAGATTAAAAAAGGATAATATACAACCCAAAGCTGCAGAAATCTGATGAATTGAAGTTAAACCTGTGGAAAACGTCAAATCTCCGCCCACAATGGCAGCTGTGAGCAGATAGGTGAAAGTGAAACATATCCTTACCTCAAGAAAATGGTACCAAGAATCTGTGATAAATTTTATTACTTTAAAAGAAGCTGTATAAGCAGATCAGGACATTCACTGGCCAGCCCAGAAGAAGCTCACCCAATCCAGTTTACTCCTAACTACAATAGTTGGCTTTGACCTAACTAGGACCAAAAATGGGAAAAGTAGGTTTAAGTTCAAAACGCTTTTAATTATCAGTTCCAAAAATATAGAAAAACTCTGGCTTGTGACCAAACGACCACAATTACTGCTTACAAATGGAGGCATTTATAAAAAAAACTAAAAAAAATAAATAAATAAGAAAAGGGTTCTCAAATGAGCAAAAAGAGATGGCCTAAAAAGTAATTTAGTGAACAATTTTCAATACATTAACCAGTAAATGAGAATCCGAAAAAGAGCAAATAAATTCAAAGAACCAGAAAATCCATGAAAAAACTGCTTACACAAAACATCTTCAAACATCTTCCCCAGACATAATTTATAGACGGGGAAGAGGTCTTAGTATCAGTGACATCAGGATGGACCCACCTCTTGGGCAGCCACCCACAAGGTAATGGAATGGAGGCACCTTTAAAATGACAGTACATAATTACAAACATAACAGAAAAAAAAAACATAAAAATAAGACAAATGATAATTCTGGCAGCACCCATTCTTAGCATTATCAATAGTTAATTACTGAATAGCAGAGTTCCTGATGAACTAAAAGTACCAGTTATCAAGCCATTGTTTAAAACGTCAGAGCCTGACACACATGCACTTTCCCTCTAAAATACTTGAAAAGTAGTTGCCACGTTGCTTCAGTCTCACCTTACACGTCACAATTTATTTGAGAAATTCCAGTCTGGCTTCCACAATGGCCATAGTAAAAAAAACAGCACTAACCTGTGTTAGTAATGACATTCTAATTCCTCTAATGAAGGAAATTCCACAGCAATTATTTGACACCACTGACTGTTCTATTTTATTAAAGAAGCTGAAAAATTACACTGGACTTACAGGCACTGTGCTTATCGGGTTTAGCTCTTATTTATCAAAACATTATAAGTACTTCCAAAAATGTGCTGACTGTACTCCATTGTTATACTCAGAAGTTATATATGGTGTCCCGTAGGATTCAGTACTGGGATCTTTATTGTTTTCACTTTAACATAACATTAACTTTCACATATATGCAGATGACACACAATTGCATCTTTCATTTAGACCAATTGACATTTCTCTGATGCTGTCCTTAAATAATGGTGTCAGTGAGTTAAAGGAGTGTTAGTTATTGGAGGGAATGATGCTGATGACAACATAATTACTGTATTTCATTCTTTAACCCAGTAGGAGCATTAGTTTTGCTGAATTAAGATATTCTTATTTGACATTAGCTTGTCATTTAAAACACACATTACAACAACAACATTTATTTATATAGCACATTTTCATACAAAAAGTAGCTCAAAGTGCTTTACATAATGAAGAAAAATAAAAGACAAAATAAGAAATTAAAATAAGACAACATTAGTTAACATAGAAAAGGAGTAAGGTCCGATGGCCAGGGTGGACAGAAAAAAAAAAAAAAAAACTCCAGATGGCTGGAGAAAAAAATAAAATCTGCAGGGGTTCCAGGTCACGAGACCGCCCAGTCTCCTCTGGGCATTCTACCTAACATAAATGAAATAGTCCTCTTTGTAGTTAGGGTTCTCACAGAGTCACTTGATGCTGATGGTCATACAGACTTCTGGCTTTTATTCCATCCATCATTTTTGGAACATCATGGTGCTTTGAGTAGATGGTGGTGGCGCAAGCCACCACGAAAAGGACACCGGAAAAGGAAACAGAAGAGAGAGTAGGGGTTAGTACAGATTTTAGAGCCACCACGAATAGTTATTATAATGAATTGGATATACAGAGTATCAGGATTTAAATTAGAGTGAAGTTATGAGAAGGCCATGTTAAAGTAATGTGTTTTCATCAGTTTTTTAAAGTGCTCCACTGTATTAGCCTTGCGAATTCCTATTGGCAGGCTATTCCCGATTTTAGGTGCATAACAGCAGAAGGCCGCCTCACCACTTCTTTTAAGTTTTGCTCTTGGAATTCTAAGGAGACCCTCGTTTGAGGATCTCCATCTTAAAATGTTGGAAAGTTATGACGTTTTCTAAACATGCATAATACTGGGAAATTAATTCATGCATTTATTTCTAGTAGGATTGACTACTGCAATGCATTATTTACTGGATGTTCAACTTGTTCTTTATGCAGCTCCACTTGTTGTTTTCGAAATATTTCTGTAAGAATTATTACATAAACCAGAAAATACAAAAATATAACTCCAGTTCCCAAGTCCTTGCACTGGCTACCAGTTAAGTTTAGGGCTGATTTCAAAATCCTCCTTTTAACTTATAAAGTTTTAAATGGCCAAGGCCCTGATAACTTATCTGAACTTATCATTACCTACAAACCAGAGCGCACATTAAGATCTCAAGATGCTAGCCTACTTAAGACGGCAAGGATTAATAAAATAATGGAAGGTTGAGCTTTTAGTTACAAGGCCCCAAAGCCATGGAATGATCTGCCTGCTGATCTAAGAAATACCCTTTCAGTCTCAGCTTTTAAATCCAGGCTGAAGACTTACTACTTTAGTCTGGCACACCCTGATTAGAGCTGCTACTTAGTTGTACATACTGCATTTCCCTTTGTTAGTCATTTGTTCAAATATAACTTCACAATATTCACAATGTACAATCACAATATGTTAACCCTCTTCTGTTTTGTTTCTCTTCTCAGTATCTGGGTGTGGTATCTGGTTTTGGTGGTACTACTCTACAACCAGGCTGCTCTCCTGCATATGGAAAAGTCATTTCAGATAAAGTAACGTTGGAATCATTGATTTGAAAGATTGTCTTATCACACTGGATAGCCAGCACAGACTCCACTATAGAAAATCCAGGAGTGGGTTGGCAGCCAGTTGACCAAGGTCTCCAGGACGTTGACTTTATTTTTGGCTTTCTCTTTTACAATTTTAATCTCCAGCATTGTCAACTGGCCATAATTCATCAAATAATTAATGAATACATATTCTTATGCTTAATCAGTTTCTACATTTTTCATTGTGTATCTTAACAAATCTTCACATATATATGTACTAGTTCTGTATTTAGTAATTTGTATAATCTGTACTTGTATTTTAACTGAAAACTAAGTGAAGAGCGCTATACAAAAAATAAGTTGGATTGTATTATGTTGTGGCAAATGACAAAACATTACATTAAAAAAAGTCAGTTTAGTAATGTGTATGAATATCAGTTCTCTTTTATGTCGACTGAGTAGATAATTTTGCAAGTATGCATGAGACAAACCATAAGGCGAATGCATTGATTAGCCTTTGAAACCCCTATGTATACTGTCTTGGTCAATCAGCCAGTACTACTATAAGCACAACAGAGTTCTCAAAAAAAGAGAGAGGAATGTCAAAATGTTTCCAAAATAACTGCTTGTAATATATTTTGTTTGTATATTAATATTAGTATCAAGTAGAATTTTCTTTATCATTAAGGGCAAGTTATGTTCATACCACTGTATAGTATGCACTAGAAAAGGATACAACATTAGACAGTAATATTTTGATACATAAAATATCTACAAAAAGGAATTCGGTTGCGTACATTTTTATAGAATATTTATCTACAGTGCTGAATCCATTTTATGGCTTTATCTTGTAATGTGCACTTGAATGGCTTGATTTACACAATAAAATAAAATGTATTATTATTACTGTTTGCAGTTTCTACAAAAGAAATTTACTCGAATTTTCTCACATAGGATGTACACCTAGTGTAAAAGAAGGTAACTAAAGTGCACTCATTTTAAGAAACAGTTTTATACCAATATGATAACTGCATATATATATTAATCCCGGTAATCAGGAGCCCGGGAATGGATTCTCTAGTTTTAAACACAGGGAAAAAAATGAACATTTGAAAAAACCATAATTTATACAAAAACTAACCATAAACAACCAAGAAAAGTAACATTGCAGGAGTTCACGCTAATAGCCTTACGAACCGATCGCTTTAAACACTTTTTTTAATGAATTTAAGCACAGGGAAAAAAAAGGAACATTTGAAAAATCTGAACTTTATTAAAAACCAACCATAAACAACCAAGAAAAGTAACATTGTAGGAGTTCACGCTAATAGCCTTACGAACCGATCGCTGTAAACACTTTTTTTAATGAGTTTTAAGCACAGGGAAAAAAGAAACATTTGAAAAATCCAAACTTTATTAAAAACCAACCATAAACAACCAAGAAAAGTAACATTGCTGGAGTTCATGCTAATAGCCTTATGAACTGATCTCTGTAAACACTTTTTTTAATGAGTTTTAAGCACAGGGAAAAAAAAAAGGAACATTTGAAAAATCCAAACTTGTTTAAAAACCAACCATAAACAACTAAGAAAGGTAACATTGTAGGAGTTCATGCTAATAGCCTTATGAACCGATCACTGTAAACACTTTTTTTAATGAGTTTTAAGCACAGGGAAAAAATTAACATTTGAAAAATCCGTAATTTATACAAAAACTAACCATAACCAACCAAGAAAACTAACCATGCATGAGTCGAGTTCTGGCATGAAGGAAGTGAGGAGGAACTGGGTGGAGAGGAGGTTACAGTTTTGAGGGAGAGTCCGGCTCTGCGATGGAGGGATGTTCTCCTTCAGGTGTTTTCTCTCTTGTGATTTCTTGGGTTTCTGGTGTTTTTAGCTGTTTAGCTGGTGGATCAGACTTCGCGAAATAGCTGTCTAATGTGACTTGCCTTTTCATATGCATTAAAATTTTTCGCAAATGCGAGACAACATTGTCATTCATCATGTTTATCACTCTGTTCGTAACCGCTTTGTCAGGGTGGTTTTTCCTGAAAAAATCCTGGCACTCGTTCCATTTTTCCATTATGGCTTTTATCGCATCACTTTTTATAACCGCCTTTTCCTCTTCTTCCCCTGAGGACTGCTCCTCAGTGAGCAACCTATGCTGTTCCTGCTGGAGTTCAGCGAGTTCATCCGTCGTCAGGTCCTCCTTGTGATTCAGGACCAGCTCCTCGATGTCCTCATTGTCCACTTCAAGACCCATGCTCTTGCCCATGGACACAATTTCATCCACAACAGGAGGCTCAAAGCTTTTTAAATCCCATTCAGGAATGCATTCAGGCCAAAGTTTCTTCCAGGCCGAGTTCAAGGTCCGGTATGTGATGTCTTCCCAGGCTTTATCAATGAGGTTGATGCAATGAACGATATTAAAATGGTTCTTCCAGAACTCTTTCAGGGTCAAAGACGTCTCCTCGGTCACATTAACTCTTTTAGGGCTAATTTTTTTTTTGTTTCTTTTCTCCCAGGGCTGAATATTTTTCCAAAAACTAACATTTTTTAAAAAAGAACACAAAGCAATTGTTTAACATATCAAATCAACAAAAAATATTTACTTTTGACAAATGTTACTGTCTTGTATGTTGTATGAGCCTGCATACTCTATGATTTTACATACATATCACATACATTTTACACAGCAAAGTCTGATCTCGCTCAAAGCAGCCAATTTCAGTCATTGCCACATTGCACTCCTTACAATATGTGTTGCTTTGGTGCCTATTTTTCAATTGTCTGTTGCTGCACTTTCTCACATATATTGTTAGTGTGTACTGTAGAGAGACAAGTCACCCATTTGCCATCGTGCCATGCCACTGCCACCAAGTTTTCTGCCTGCATGAAAACCGTATTGTCACCTCTTTTCATCTTCTGAAACTTTATGAACTTTATGTATGGCATTATAGCCTGGCTCACCCCATGGGATTTGCTTCTGTTTATTACAGAAGTGAATAAAACTTTGCAGCAGCACGTACCTAAGCCACCAGGGGACAAAACACGTTTGGACCAATGCTCCCTGAAGTTATATCACCAGTTCTGTCCCATCTCTATTTGTAATGCCACACCGCGCTTCATCTCGTCTTTCGTTGTGGGTTTCCATTTTGAAAAACGAGAATGCGATGCAAACGCAGCCCGTGATTCAAAAAAAATCTCTGCCTACCTGTTTGTCTCGTCTGACAGTAGCTGAAAAGCAGCATCAGGAGAGAGCAGCCTGAAGTACAGCAGCTGGTGATCTGTCGTGTCCAACAGCAAGCCATGCCGTCTTGTAAACTCCGGTAGCCAGATCGGCTCTCAACGGATCAATGTCTGTGTATTTATCCCATGCGAACCTTGCCGTAGATGCATCGGCTGCGCGAAGGCACTCAACTGGCAGCAGATCCGCTGGCGCGGCATCGGCTGGTGTCTGATCAGTTGATGCCTGCTTCTCACTCTCTTGCTAGATCTCCTGATCACTGCCAATAAAATCCGATTCTGAAAAATCAAGAGTCCGACTCCGCGATAATGCGCAAAACATAGTCTGCCGAGTGTTTTCTTTTCTGCACTTGCTTCGCTGCCTTTTCACATGTCGGTGCCATCTTGCCATTGTTTACATTTCGCAACTCACGCACACGCAATGTTTATTTGCCGAGTCAACGAGTCTAGCATTCCTCCAAGCACAGAGGGAATGCCTGTGACGTGACAGTGAGATTTGTCGCCATTAACAGCTGATTGTCGCCCCCTATCCCTGGATGTCGACTTTTGTCGACATTAGCCTTCAACCCCTCCTGTCGACAAAAGTCGACATCCGCCCTAAAAGAGTTAAAACACCTGGCAAATAGTCCTTTGGTGTACAGCTTCTTAAAATTTGAAATAACCTGCTGGTCCATGGGCTGCAGAAGAGGAGTCGTGTTGGGGGGGAGGAACACGACCTTAATAAAGTCGTACTCCTCAACCATATCGTCAACTAAATTTGGAGGGTGTGCGGATGCATTATCCATCAGAAGAAGGCATTTTTCAGGCAAATTATTCTCTTCAAGATATCGCTTCACGGCGGGAACAAAAGGCTCGTACAACCGTTCCATAAACAAGGTCCTTGTGACCCAAACCTTCGTGTTTGCCCTCCACATCACAGGCAGTCTGGCTTTGTTTACATTGTGCTGCTTGAAAGCACGAGGGTTCTCAAATTGGTAAACGACTAGCGGCTTGATTTTTTCGTCACCACTAGCGTTAGCACGCAGCAAAACAGTTAACCTCTCCTTCATTGGTTTATGGCCGGGCATAGCCTTCTCTTCCTGGGTAATGTAGGTCCTCTTCGGCATCCTCTTCCAGAACAATCCGGTCTCGTCACAGTTGAACACTTGTTGTGGGATGTAGCCTTCGTCCTCCACTAATTTTGTGAAATTTTTTACGAATTCTTTCGCAGCTTCAGCGTTGGAACTAGCAGACTCTCCATGCCTTACCACACTATGAATGCCACTTCTCTTGCGAAACTTTTCAAATCATCCTTTACTGGCTTTAAATTCCTAATTTTTGCCACTCGTAGAAGGATAGTTTTGCAGCAAATCGCCATGAATCTCCCTGGCTTTCTTGCATAACATCGCCTCGCTTACACTATCCCCTGCAATTTGCTTCTCGTTCAGCCACACTAGCAACAGTTTTTCCACCTCTTCCAGCACTTGAGGCCTCTGCCTGGTTAACACTGTAACTCCTTTTGCAACATCAGCTGCTTTAATGGCCTCTTTCTGCTTTAGAATAGTCGAAATCGTAGATTTTGTCTTCTTGTACTCGGCGGCAAGATCAGTAACACGAACGCCACGCTCATACTTTTCAATAATTTCTTTCTTTAATTCGATTTCAATTTTCTTAGAACCTTTCTTCTCACCAAATCTACCACTCTTCACTTGCTTAGAGGCCATGGTTAACTGCAAAATTAATGCAAAAGCACACGAAATAGAGCACACAGAGTTCACAGCAAAAGCACGCACGTCTGACCGAGAACAATGTACAGGGAGAGACTGAACATGTGCGCAAATCATTGGCGCGTACGAACCAGAAGGGAAATGAAATAGAGCACAAAGAGTTCACAGCAAAAGCAAGCATGGATGCACGTCTGACCGAGAACAATGTACAACATGTGCGGAAATCATCGGCGCATACAAACCGGAAGGGAAACTGGCTTGTGCATCAACCAAGTGTGTGGTTGTAAACAGATGCAAAAGTTTGGCAAACGTTTTGGTCGTAACCCAATTTGTACGTGTTCCAAGATGTTCGTGAACCGAGGTTCCACTGTAGATGTATAAGACAGGTTGCAAACAGACTAAACAGAAAAACATGCAATATAAGAGAGACTGACTGTTTACTGATTATTTAGAGTTTTAATTTCATCTTGGTACAGTTAAATAGTTTTATAATACTGTCTAAAGGAGATGTTTGATTTTGTGTGGAGGTGTTGCTTTGTTGTTGCTCCGGGTTCAAGCAGAAGATTCTTTTAGCATTAAAGTGCACTCTTTCTCTTTGCTGCATAATCCCTTTCTACATGGTGAGCTGATGCATTTTTCAGTTAAACTTTTTGCGGTGTTGTCTGTAGCTTTATGGGGAATAAGATTACTCTTTCAGGCTCAAGAGTTTAAATGCAAAAGTTCACTTTTGAAGTAATGCCTGCTTCTCAGGGTTTTTCAGACTGAGCTCAGTGCTTGGATTGGCAGACTGAATCTCAGCTTTCAGCTCCTCAAAGAGGCAGCAGGTCGTCAGCTTCAGTCAATAGTGGAGAATGTACTCAGGAATGACCCTGGGCAGAGTGCCCCAAGGAATCCTCAGTTTCCTCAGAGTTCCCTTGACATAGTCACCTGAGAGAGCCAGAGAGACTCTTCTGTGTGGTTCAGTGAGTTTTAAAGGGATGTATATCTTCTCCTGATTGAATTAAAGTCACTTCCAGTTACAATATAAGTGTCTTCAGGCAAGTTCTTCTGTCCGCCAGAGTTGTCATTCATTGATTTCAGCTCTTTTTCTTGCTTTAGGTCATTCCTCGCCTTCTGGCTCTCATACTCTTCAGAGGAGTGGCCTCTGCAAAGATACAGAACCTGCCAGACTCCTATGAGGGCTAAATCTGCAGGAGATGCCAGCACAGGGTCACTGAACTGGAGGAGGAGTTGGCTGGCCTATGTTGTAATAGAGAATTGGTGGACCTGCCCCAGGTGTCCTTTAGTGAGATAGTGTGCACCCCCAAGATGACACAGAATAAGATTCAAGACCAAATAGGTATTGAGATAGGTAGGTCACAGTCACGAGACACAAAGTAAAGGATGCACACTGTCCGGGGACATCAACACCGGAATTGGAAGTGTCAAACCGTTTTCAGGTCCTTGTAGAGCTGGACAGAGTCTTTGAATATTCTGAGGTGGTATGTAGACATGAGAAGCCCCAACAGGCCACCTCAAAACCAGTTCCCAGAAAGAGAGAGGTAGTGATAGGGGACTCGGTTATTAGGGGGATTGAATCACAGGTTTGCTCTAGCGACAGCGAGTCTCACACAGAGTGTTGCCTTCCGAGTTCACAGGTGGGAGACCTCTCTAGAAGGGTTGATAGGCTCTTGGCCAGAGTGGTGGTCGTTCCAGTGGTCATGTCCATGTTGGAACAAATGACACAGTAAAGGGTAGTCTGCCAGTTCTGTGATCCTAATTTAAAGAGTTAAGTGTCAGGCTGAAGAGCAAAACTGACAAGGTACTCTTCCCCAAAGTTCTGTCTGCGCCACCTGCCAGTCCAGATAAGATTGAGGACATCAGATGGCGTAATGCATAGCCTAAATCTTGGTGTGGGGTAAAAGGGTATATGTTTACGGGGCATTGGGACTCCTTTTGGAACAGATGGAACCTATTCTGTTGTGACAGGTTACATCTGAACTGGAGGGCACCAGTGTGTTAAGGAGGCATATGAGTAGGTTAGTTGAAAATTGTTTATGCTAGGGTGGGTGGGCAGGGAGTTTGGGAGAGGCCAGGTATAGAACTGTACATGAAGGAGCAAACAATAGTGTAAAAATAAAAAAGCATAGTAGTGTACATTCTAACCCAGCAGTTTAAATGCAAAAGTGAAATGAGTAACATATTAATGCCTTAATGCTAGAAGTATCAAAAATAAAACAAGTGACTCTGAGCTGTATGTAGTGGAGCATAATTATGATATTATAACAGTAACAGAAACCTGGCTAAATAACAACAATGGGGATAAGTTATAACATATATGGATACACATTTTTAGGAAGAATACAACAGAAAAGAAAGTGAGGTTCCTCTTTATGTCAAACAGAATTTTGGTGAGGATTTGTGGCTTTATCTGGAATGCATTAGGAAACAGACCTTATTTTTAGTGTGTGTTATAGACCACCCAATGCAGACAATAATTTCAATGCACATTTTTTTGATAATATTAAGAACGCAAGTTTTACAGGGGGATATTAAGTGTGATAGCCTTGCAAATAGTGGAGCACAACACAGCATTTTATACATAATCAGACTTTTTTTAACAAAGTATGTACAATACAATTTATTTTTGTGGAGCCAAAATCACACCTTGTGTGATTCCTTTCATCGGATTGGCTGGCCCAGCACTGTTTCAGCTGTGGGATGGCCAAATGGGGGAGGCAGCTTGATGGATGAGGTCTCCAGGACTCTAAACATATCCAAATCTTATTATGTGATATCATCTACTGTTAAATTTTACTCCGTACTTCTAAAATTTTTATTTTATACTGTATTGAGGATTTGTTCTGTTCTGTGTATTGTATTGTATTGTATTGACCCCCTTCTTTTGACACCCACTGCACGCCCAACCTACCTGGAAAGGGGTCTCTCTTTGAACTGCCTTTCCCAAGGTTTCTTCCATTTTTTCCCTACAAGGTTTTTTTTGGGAGTTTTTCCTTGTCTTCATAGAGAGTCAAGGCTGTGGGTCTGTCAAGAGGCAGGGCCTGTTAAAGCCCATTGCGGCACTTCCCGTGTGATTTTGGGCTATACAAAAATAAATTGTATTGTATTGTATTGTATGTTGCAATGGGCTTTAACAGGTCCTGTTTTTTGACAGCCCCAAAGCTTTGACTCTCTAAGAAAACAAGAAAAAACTCGTAGGAAAGAGTGGAAGAAATCTCCAGTTAGGTAGGGTGTGCAGTTGATATCAAAAAATGGGGTAAATATAATACACAGAAAAGAACACAAGCAATCCTCAATACAATACAATTTAACGATAGTAATAGTACAAGAACAGAGCAAAATGGAAGAGTAGATTATTTCACATAAAAGGATTCCAGTTTGTTCAGATTCCTGGAGACCTCGACCATCAAGCTGCCTCACCCCTTCTGGTCATTCCACAGCTGAGTCAGTGCCGGCCCAGCCAATCTGATGAAAGGAATCTTCTACCCAATGATTCCACTGCTCCGTTATCAGAGACGACTTTTCCTTAGGCAGGCAAACAGCTTGGCATTAGGGGAGTAGCACCAAGTGCCACATGTGAGTACCGAGAAGAGAAACAGAATAGGTGAGGGTTAGTAACAAATTAAAACTATCATATTACTTATGTTTTAGTGCTAATGACTAACAACAGAGATGCAGTATGCACAGTTAACCAACAGCTGTAGTCTGGGTATGCTAAACAGCAGTAGGGAGTCTTCAGCCAGTATCTGAAAAATGAGACTGAAGGGGCATCTCTTATAGTAGCAGGCAGACTATTCCACTGCTTTTGGGCCCTGTAACTAAAAGTTTGACCTCTCACAGTTGTTTTATTAATCCTTGGAATCATAAGCAGACCAGCATGTTGAGATCTTAATGTGCGTTCTGGTTAGTAGGTAAATGATAAGTTCAGATAGTGTAAGCAGGACATTGCCAATAAAAACCTTTATATGTTAAAAGTAGGATTTTGAAATCAACCCTAAACTTAAATGGGAGCCAGTGTAAGGACTTAAGAACTGGAGTTATGTGTTTGTATTTTCTTGTTCGTGTAATGAATCTTGCAGCAGCATTTTGGATTAACTTGAAGCTGTATAAAATACAATTTTTTAGCTTTCTCTCCATATTCATAATAATGATGTCTTGATTTAAGTATGAGTTGTTCAGTTTCTTTAGTTGTTAAGAGGTTGGGCTCTGAATGCAGAGCCTGCCTTTTCCTATGAAGCATCTCACTTGGACACCTGGCACGTTCTTGATCTATTCCAGTAATTTCGCTGATTAGCTCTGATACCTTCTTGGTTTCCAATTTATTTTTGTGGGAAAGATATGAGATAATCTGTCCTCTTCAGAAGGCCTTCAGGTTTTCCCAGAGTGTTCCTACAGAAACCTCAGAGGGTGTATTTGTTTGTATTGATTTGCTTGGATATAAATTCTGTTCAGTTCTCGTCTGCTAATAAAAGTGGATTAAGACGCCATCTGCGAGATGAGTATGGGGGGCATAGTGATTTTAGCTCCAAAATCAAGGGGGCATGGTCAGAAATAACAATAGCGTTGAAGATTTAAGCAAGAAGTTGTTATCTACAAAGAAATAATCAATTCTTCAGTAGCAATGATGCACTGGTGAGTAGAAGGAATATGCTCTTGAGTTTGGGTTTAGAAATCTCCAGGGGTCTGATAAGTTGTGGTCAGTTACAAACTGTGTAACTGACTTTTGCAGTGTTAGATGGCATCACCCCTGTGGCAGGAGACCTATCTAGGTCTGGGTTTAAAACACAGTTAAAGTCCCCAGCCATTATAATTTTGTTCATATTGTGAATGGATGCAAATACATTTTACATGAATTTCCTATCATCGACATTGGGTGCATAAATATTTATCAAAATCACTTTACAGTTAAATAAATTTCCTATGACAATCACAAATCTTCCCTCAGTATCAGATACTACATCTGATACTACAAATGAGAATGTTCTATGTATAAGAATTCCCACATCTCTAGTTTTCTTTGTAAAGCTGGAATGGAATATTTGGCCAGTCCAGTCTTTGTGCAGCCGAAACTGATCATTGCTTAATAAGTGGGTCTTCTGTAAAAATACTATTTTAGCGTTTAGACCTGTTAGGTGAGAGAATACTTTCTTTCTCTTTAATTTGTGATTCAGGCATTTAACATTCCAGCTCACAAAGTTAACGGTCCAGTCTTTGAGATATTGATTCTGAGCTTTTATTGTAATTTTTTAGTCTTGACTGAAAATATTTTCAATTTTCCCAGGAGTTATTGCCCTGAAGGCTATTGTTACATTGGCATTTATAATGAAAAGGATTAAAAAGATAGATTAGAGATAGCTTGCTCTCTTTCTCTCTCTCCCTAGTCCCCCCACCCCCCATTTTGCCTCCCCATGTGAGGGTGGACCCCACTTCCCAAAGTCCCAGTCCACTGACATACCTAGAGATAGAGCACATCCAAAACAAAACAAGCCCCCCAGCAGCGGCGTATGAGGAATAAAATTGAGATATCTTTTTCTGTTTGTTTCTGAGCCCCTTTCTTACCGCTTATTTTTAAATATGCTTGCATATACTGTAATAGAACCTCCTTGAGTTGGGTAAATACAGGATACCTCGGGATGATAAAAATAAGAGAAAAATTAACGGAACCGCTAATGGAGTTCTGCTTCAGACGTCCTTCTCCCATAACGGACAATTTGAACATCTAGTGAATATTACATTGCAGTAATCAATCCTACTAGAAATAAATGAATTAATTAATTTCTCAGTATCCAGGGGCCTCATGCATAATGGCATGCGTAGAGTTCACACTAAAACATGGCGTACGGCCAAAAGTCGAAATGTGTGTATGCACAAAAAAATTCAGATGCACAAAACCGTGCATAAGCCAACTTCCACGCACTTCCACTACATAAATACCGGTCTGCGTGAAATATAATGCTCATGCACACGCCTGCCGCCCCTCCCGGACTCCTCCCAGAATTATGCCTCTTTGAATATGCACATCAATATAAATATTCCATTAAGCACAGCATTCTGTGAAAAGACAATGGCAAAAGCATGGGAAAAAAAGAATTTCAGCGAATGCCAAGTGGAGATAATGAAAAACATACTATTTGTTGGTTTAAGCAGTTGTATAAACAATAAAAGGAAGCTGACCAAAAGTTCAAGTTCAAAAAGTCACACAGTGCCCAAAATAAAAATTAAGTTGTCAGATATCAAAGTTGACGTGAACTATCAAGTCGTAGCCCACCGTCCGAGTGTCATATGGAAGCTTATTAGTGTACAAAGAAAAAAAAAATAGGGACACAGTGGGAAAAAAAGGCACGAAATGTCAACTTTAATCTCGAAATTTCCACTTTAATTATGTAGTTTATTTTGTCATTAAAGTAGAACGTCATAAACTATATCTTAAAATCTTTTAATTTAATAGTTTCTCAAATCTCATCATAATTAAAGTAACACATTAAATGCTTCGTATTCTGTGTGTTCTTCTATGTACTGTATGTATGTGAATCACTACTTGCTTCTTAAACGGACTTTCTCTTACGTGGACAGGACACAATACATTACACTCATGATATTACAGCTCTCTGAACAATTTAAATACTAAGATGTATGCTTGATATCATTTTCATGATGGAATGATTTAAACCATGCATTAGACATGGGGCCACAGTGGCGGAGGGGTAGTGATGAGCTGGTGACCTGTCCAGAGATCGTTCCTGCCTCCTAAGATGCTTGCTGCGCTGTGCGTGACCCTCGATGAAATAATTTATTGCAGCAGTACTGTCTCTTTCAAATGTACTAACCCCCAATTCCTGTCCTTCCTTTTCTTTCTCCAAGTAACCAATCGCCACACAATCAGCTCTTTAATAAAAGTCAAGCTATCTGTAAGCCATCTCAAAACTTTTAAGGAACATTGAAATACCTTCATAGTACATGTTTAATTATTCCAGCCATCTATCCATCCAGGGTCGCGCCAATCCCAGCAAGCATACAGCGTGAGGCAGGAGCAAACAATGAAGGGGGTGCCAGTTCATCGCTACCGCTGTCCGCGGTGTCCACGTTTAATTAATAACAGTATACATTATTTAAATGAAGTTAAAAATGTATCTGTATAATCTAATATATATACTTTACTGCATTTCATGTGAAAAATAATATCAACAGCTCCAAGAAGATGGTGCCTGGAAATCTAAATCGACTTAGAAGCCAATCATCATCATCTGTAAATATGCGCTCTCTTCTGTTGAATTGAATCGAATTCGTTTATTGTTATTGTATGGTACAATGAGATTCAATATGCATATCCTCCATAAACTTATTTTCCTATAAAATAGTAAAATAACAACAACAACAATAATAATAATTATTGTTGAGGTAATTGTACTACAGTTGTACCAAGAGCAATTGATGAACTGATTGAGTGCATTTAGAGCTCTGGGGAAACAAACTGTTACTGAACCACAAGGTTCATGCAGGAAAGGCTCTGAAGCGTTTGCCGAATGGGAGAAGTTCAAATAGACTGTGCCCATGGCTGAGGCAGCCTGTTCGAGATGCTGTACCCCAATAATTCTCTCTCCATTGTTGACACAATCTGTAGTAGAGCTTTTCAATCAGCTGCTGTAACAGCTGTGATTCCACGCTCAGATACAGTGAGTTAAAATACTCTGCAATGAGAGTAACAACAATAAAACAGCGATGGTATTTGGAATAGTTTGGCCATTCCGTGCATCATTATATTGTTACAGGTTGATTACAATCAGATGCTTTAAACTAAAAAACGATATGCTGTTAATTTCAGTGTATTTGATAAAGCCGCGTGAGGGATATTAATTAAATAAATAAAGGGAAACCACACAGGAACTGTAGCACTGCTTTGATGCTGGGTGCTGCCAGTCTGACCTGGCGTGAGAATGTGCATAGCTTGTCATGCTTTGCGTGTGGGCTTTGAGTGTGGAAACAGGCATACGCAACATTTTTGTGCATATGCACCTTTATAAATGAGGTCCCAGAATATTTAGAAAATGCCTTAATTTCCCAACATTTTTAAGGTGGATGTAACATGTTTAGGTCAATTTCATAATGTGCACTTTAAATGACATGCTAGTGTCAAAGATAACGCCTCGATTGCAGGCTGATTTAGTAAAGCTAATGGGGATTCCAACTGAGTTAAATGATGGCAAAATATTGTTGTGATCAGCATCATTCCCTCCAATAAGTAACATTTCTCATTTTATCTATGCACATTTCTGTATGTACTGGAATCGATTTGATAAATAAGAACTAAACCAGGCAAGGACATTGCCTGTGAGCCCAATGTCATTTTCCAGCCTGTGTAGTAAAATAGAATGGTCAATGGTGTGTGAGATATGGCCGGCCATTCATCCCGGCCAATACCCCCAGGCCGCTAGATGGAGCCCTCCCTGTAGCATGGGAGTGCCCCAAAGACCAGCAGGGAATCATGGACAATGGAGTTTTTATTCCCAACCCTGCTGGACACCGTGGGGCCCACCAGGGTACTCTGCAGGGAGGCCCAAGGACTTGTATGTGCCTTATAACCCGGAAGTGCGTCACGATCATATGACCAGAGGGAACGACGTGCTTCCAGGTTGAAGAAAAGGACTTTTAATCTGATGTGATAGGGACTCATGGACTGCTGGGCTGGAGCCACTTCCGGGTCGGGGAGTATAAAAGGGCTATGGGAAAGCCCAGACGTTGAGCTGAGCTGGGAGGAAGGGTGGCAACGTGTCTGGGAGAGGAGGATTGGTTTGATTATTGATTATTGGAGTGTTTATAGTATTGTATGTGTAGTGTGGAGTGGAGGGTGCTTAGTGCACATTATTATTACAAAATAAATAATAATTGGAAGTTTACCCGGTGTTTGGAGTGGTATCTGAAGGTTCAAGGGAGCTCTAGCACTCCCTATTGTTACAGGTGTCAAACGCAGTGTTTAAGTCTAACAAAATAATTACAGTGGAGTTTCTTTCATCAGAGGATATCAGAATGTTGTTTACAACATGCATTAGTGCTGTTTCTGTACTATGATCAGTACAGAAGCCAGACCGGAATTTATCAAATAAATTGTGATGTGTAAGGTGTAACTGAAGCTGATTAGTGACCACTTTTTCAAGTATTCTAGAGAGAAAGGGTAAAATTGATAAGGGTCTATAATTATTAAGTATATATGTGTCAGCTTTGATGATTGAATATTTTAGTGCATCAGGTACTGTGCCATGCAATAGTGAACTATCGATAATGCTAAGAACAGGTGCTGCAAGAACATTTATTGCACTTTTTATTAGTTTTGTTTGGCTCTTGATCTAGGGAACAAGTAGTAGGTTTAATTTTAGAAATTAAATTTAAGACTTCCTGTTCTGTTACAAGATTAAAATTTCTAAAGTGTTGAATGCAATATGTTGCAGGGTTTGACAAGCTAGTATGCGATTTACACTGTTATGCTGAGATCTGGGATCTTATGTTTGTAATTTTCTCATTAAAGAAGTTCATAAAGTTTGAACTGCTAATGTCTGTTGGTATTTTTCACTATAGATCTAAATTCCCATTTGTTAAATTTCCACTGTTTTTAGTAGTATACAAGGCTTATAACTGTGATTTTCTATTAGTTTAGAATAGGTGTCTGAGCGGGCTTTAAAGAGATCTTTTTTATATTTTTAACACTTTCTGTCCATGCAGTTTGAAGACTTGCAACTCTGTTGTTCTCCATCTACCCTCCAGATTTTGACACTCAAATTTAATAGCTTGAGTGCTCTCATTAAACCAGGGAGAGTTTCTATGTGCTTTGGTCACTATGTCCAAAGCATCTCTCAAGGTGAATGGGTGATGCCTGTCTGGATTTAGTATTTTGTAATAATCAAGATAGAATTGACATTGTAGAGTTGATTTAACAAACAGAATGAACTGACCAAAATATAATACAGTTCTCAGTGTTTTGGTAGAGTGCAGATGCTAAGATAAAACTGCCACCTTAAATTATGTTTGGGGCAAATTTTGAGCAGACGCAGCAAAGTTTAAGGAGAATAGAGCTTTTAACTGTGGAAACAGTCGAGGATCAGTGAAATTGGTTTAAACATGATTAACATATAATGCAGAACAGGTACAAACCTAAATTTGGAATTAGTAGGACATTTTAAAAAGCTCCAAAGTGGGTTACTAAAGAGTTTAAAAAGAAGTTGCAAAGGAAAAAAAACAGCTCTGTAAGGCGTATAATGACTAATAACTCCAATGTGAATCACAGGGCATATGAGAATATGGGGGCAACCATTAAGAAAGATATTAGGGAGGCTAAAAGACAGGTAGAGAGGAATATAGCAGATAAGGTGAAAGACAACCCAAATAGAGTCTTTCAGTATTTTACTACTAAAAGAACAGTCAAGAAGGAGGTGAAGTGCATCAGGAAGAGCAAAGGAGAATTAAAAAATACAGTTAAATAGCAGATGCTCTTAACTCAAATTTTTCTGAGATCTTCACATGTGAGGAAGTGGATAACCTCCCACCGATAAAAGGGACTACTAAGGAGGTACTGAGTGATTTGGAATTTTTAGAGGAGGAAGTACTGCTCAGATTAAACAGGCTAATATCAAAGAAATCATCAGGACCAGATAATATTTACCTTTGAATTCTTTAGCAAGTACCTATATAAACCTTTGACGCATCTTTTTAGGAAGTTACTGCACACTGGGCAGAAATGGCAAATGTCATCGCAACACATGGCAAGAACAGAAGTGTTACTGAACGGTCAGCATGTGTTCAGAAGACGGAGGTCATGTTTTACTAATATGCTGGAATTCATTGAGGAAGCAACAAAAGGATATGATATTATTTATCTTGGCTTCAGAAAGCATTTGATAAAGTGCTTGGTCTAAAAGAAGTGGGAGGAACCATATTAAAATTGGCCGACATTACAAGTGGTGTTCCACAGGGATCAGTGTCAAGGCTGCTGGTATTTTTAATATATATAAATGATTTAGATAGGAATATAAATAACAAACTGGTTAAATTTGCAGATGATACCAAGCTGGGTAGGTCAGCAGAAAATTTGGAATCCATTGAATTGTTACAGAGGGACATGGACAGCATACAGTCTTGAACATATTTGTGGAAGATTAAATTTAATGCAAGTAAATGTAAAGTATTACATGTAGGAAGTAATAATATTACACAGTGGGAGGCCTGACAATTGAAAGAACATCCGATGAAGGATTTAGGAGTTGTAGTAGACTCGACACTGTTAACTTCCAGACAGTGTTCAGAAGGCATTAAGAAGGCTTACAGAATGTTAGGTTATATAGCATGATGTGTAGAGTACAAGTCCAATGCTAATGGTTTATAATGTACTGCTGAGACCTCATCTGGACTACTGTGAACAGTTTTGGTCTCCAAGTTACATAAAGGACATAGCATTGCTAGAAAAATATGAGGAAAGGTTAAAAGAGCTGAGCCTTTTCAGTTGCAGCAAAAGATTAATAGGAGCCATGACTGAAGTGTTTAAAATTATGTAGGCAATTAGTACAGTGGATTGAGGCTGATTTTTCTTTCAATGAGTTCATCAAGAACACGGGGACACAGTTGGAAACTTGTTAAGGGTAAATTCTGTACAGGCATTTCTTTATATAAAGAACCATAGACACATGGAATAAGTTACCATGTAGTGTGGTAGACAGTAGGACTTTAAGGACTTTCAAAACTAGACTTGATGTTATTTCAGAAGAATTAAGTGGATAGGAACAGTGAGCTTTGTTAGGCTGAATGGCCTGTTTTTGTCTAGATTGTTCTAATATTCTATTCTAATATACCATTTCAACTGATTTACACCTTTGTTATCAAATGAAGTACAGGCTAATCCTGGTATAAACAATTCAGTCACTTAAGTTGAAAGTAAGTTGGGGTTTGGTGCAACTAGCTTTCTGTTAAATCTGCTGCTTTACAGGTGCCTAGTGTTGGACTAAAGCCTGGCAGAATGGGCAATGCTCACTGTCCTACACTGATGTACTTCCAGTTCCCACTATAAATGAGAACAGAACATGCTTTTTATCATCATGGTTTGTCATTCTACTTTTTAATGGAACTTTTTAAAAATATAGACAATCTACACAGTAACAACTGGCTAATAATTTTAAAATAAAAGTGAGTAAAACTTTGAAAAATAGTAAAAAAATTGTACAGAAAACAGTAATATACATACTAAAGGTTAATTGATTCTGGATAGTGTTGTTTTGCCTTGTAAAATATTTTTGTCATATAGACAGAGAGTTTAGTATGCATAAAATCAAAAATGGAATATTGTATTTACTAAAATGTACTAAAATTGTATTTACTAAAATGTACCTTTTTAAAGTCAAAACTATATTTAAAAATAGGTTGTCTATGTTATTATAATAATTGTTATAATTGAAGCTAAGTACAGTTGACAATGTTATTAATAAAAATATTGAGTATATTCTTAGATTAGTTTGAAATAAAAAGGGAAAATAAACGTGCATCCATAACATATTTAACTTTTAATTCCAGTAGGTTTCACTCCCACCATAATACTTTTACAGAGGAAAGTGATACAGAAACATCATTGGGAGCTGTCACAACAACCTGTCCCTGATAGCTAAAATCTTCCTGGTATGAATGCCAGGACCACAAAATTTTCAAGTAGAAATTTAGAAATGTGAAACTGTTCCTTCACTTTTCAATCTGTCCATGCTTATTCCTCTCAATAACTGCCTTTATCATGCCACTTTTTTAAAATACTGACAATGTTTTAGCACAGCGTTTTCTACAGAAATGCAGCTATGTTGCCTGGAAACATAAAGTGGGAGTTTAAACTGATAACACAGTTTAATGAAAGTGGTTTTCATATGATTTATGTTACCTGTGACTCATGACATGCTATAAATAAATCAAGTTTCATTTTAGAGAAAAAATTAAATATGACAGCTTTAACCCTTGCTATTGATATATTTTCAATATACAGTAAATATACATAATATTTCACTATTAGTCATTTTTAACTGTTTTAGTATTTTCAGAGCAGTAGTAGTTTTAGCCTTCAGAGCAGAAATGTTGATAAGGGCTATGGGAAAAAATATGTATTGATGATCCGCAGTTTGTTAGAATCTAATGGAATATCACATTCTGTACATCATCAGAGATTTTGGCAAACCATTTGACAACCCTGGAATGGGAAGGCGAGAAATTGCCAAAGCATTTCTCATCAACAGTAGGAAAACCTAATCCTCAACTGCAGATATTGTCAAGAATTTGAAGGAGCATTCTTGAGGAACTCCTAAATCCCATTGCTATGTCCTTCTTAGCAACAGGTCGTGGCAGATATATTGGTTAGGCACAAGTCCCTTTCTGTGACTTAGTTCTGCTGCAGTGATTAAAAACATTCTTTGTGGTCACATAGCTGAAAGGGTGGATGACGTCAGACTGGAAATGATGAAAGCACTGGATAGGGTAGAATTACAGTATTTTGGCTGATATTCTTTAGTGCTGAATGACATTTGGGGACAGTGCCCCAGGACTGGTAGGTCACAGTGGTGGACCCTATTTTTTTAAGTTGATGTGTTCCAGTTACTTTTCCTCAAAATTCTATGACAGAGTACTGGAAAAGAGAATCCATTAAATAGATGAACCCCAGAGATCATAGATCAGGTATTTAATCATGCACAGACATTTGAGGGGTCATGGGAGTTTCCCAATATTATCTGGTGCCTTGTGAACACAAAAAAACTATGACCATGTGCTTTATGTATTCTGTGGGAAATACTTCAAGATAATGTTGTTCATAGACTGGTATTGTTTGCCATTGAATCAATCCATTTTTATAACACGAGTTATTGTTTGCATTGTTTATTTAGAATTTAGTTTGCATACTCCACATTTTCCTAATTGTTCCCATCCTGTTCATAAATTCTACGGGCAGAACATCAAGGATCATCTGAGGCTTAGAGGGTACTCAGTCTGGAAAACTAAGGATTGCATGGCTGTTTACAAAGGTAATGTTTTTCTGTTACTGTCATCAGGCTGAACATTGGTACAATTCAAATCTGAGTGTAATATGATAGGGAAAATATAACCATGTCCAAATCTGAAATCAAGACTTCTCCCATAAAAAAATGACTTGTTCTCTTTAGGTGGAATTATGGGGCTCCACCCCATTCTGGATGTCACTATACTTCATCACCCTGTTAGGGGCTCAGAGAATGCAACCAACACAACAAAATTAAATGATACTGGAAACCTGTACTTATATTTATTAGATTTAGCCCACATCCTCACAGTCCCTTTTTATTCTCTCTCTCTTTATTGCTCTTCTCCTCTGCTCCTCACTCACTGTCTAGATTTCTGTCTCTGTATCTAATAAAAAAGAGGTGGTCTTCATAGATTGACAAAGCCAAATATATTCTGTGCCAAGTCAGCTTTCATGTATATGAAAGCCTCAATTTTAGCTTCTAACATGCATGAATATAAAATTTGGTTGAACAGCAGGTTGTTCATTAGCTTGAGTTCCTCACAGGGCTCTCCACACCCCTGCTTTGCTGAGCATGTTTAAGCTCTGTTTCTTAGATCAGCTTCAATGAAAATGTACAGCCACTTTGATTATACAAGAGTAAATATGCTAACATTTTCTCTAAAACTGATCTTGGGATATATCTTCAGTAAAATCTCCTCTATTGTAAATGCAGAAGATTCCATAAACATGAATTGAATTTTCTGAGCTGAGATTGGGATTTTAAGGCAGAAACCAAACCAGGATGGTGCAGCTAGTCCTGGTTAAGTAAATGGCAGTATATATAAAGTGTAAAAAATCCAGATAGAAATATTGGGAAAATTGCTTCAGAAAGAGTTGAAATGTATTGAAAATTAATTACTAACCCTCTGTAAATAATCATCAAAGAGGGCTCTCACAAAGGTTTGTTTTTCCTAAGGTTTCTTGCGTTTGAGGGACATTTCTTCCCCCTTGCATATGCTATGTTACAAAGGTAAATAAAGAAAACAATAAGTAAAATTATTGTCTTACATAAAAATAAGAATGTTCTAATTGTGTTGGATAAATAAGACAAAAAGGCAAATGCAGGTATGAGGAAACAGCACACTAGGTTTCCTCAGTAACAACTGGCTATATAATGGCACCTATTTCTGGTCACAATAAATAACATTGTAATTGTGATACACTAAATTAACTTTTTTTCTGAGTAATAACATGAGTCATTAGTTTAAAATTGCATATAATCTTGTATGTTTGTGCATTTCAGGGCAAAAACTGAATAATTTCTTCAAGCCTACTCTAACTATGCTTACATAAAGCCTGAATTTCAATAAATATAATAGCATTAAATTTACCATAAAGCACTTTTTTAAAGAATAACCTAAGCTGCAAGTGACTCCTTATACTTCCTCATTGATCCGTAACATCCACTTCTTCCAACCAACACACAACTGATACCATTTGACACTAATTTACATGGTCACTAGGAAAATATATAGAACATATACAGCCTACTTATTAAGATTACAGCTAATTTACTGCTTATTCTATATTTCAACATATTAATACAGTATCTGTTGAGACTGAACAATCTAAGATTAAATATACAAATTTGGTTAGCTAAAACTGTTGGTATACAAGTATACCAAAGTTAACACAGTTACATTGGCAATTATGAAGGAATTCCTCCACAAATAATGTAAAGCCTTAAATTATTTTAATGCTTTAGATGTGGCATGCTTTTTAACAGTACTTCTTACATTGTTAAAAACAATTTTTTAAAGTTAAAGGAAACAGAGAAGTAACATAAATATGATTCTTTGCTTTCTAACTGGAATTGGTTCTCTTTGATGATATGAAAATACTTATTGTAAGTCAAATCCTGATTCACAAGTAATTTCAAGAATTACTTGTAGTAACACATGGAGGATGAATGACCTATCTCACCTAAAAAACAAATGCAAAATTTAAAGAGTTATTGTTAAGCAAAAATGCTTTTAAATAAGGCTGAACTAATAGAAATATCTTTAAAGAAAATTAGATTTAACTGTTAATATGCAATGAGTTATAAGCTGAAAGATATTTTAATTGTTAGAACTCACTGGCAATATCTCTCTTTTATAAAAAAAATCTTGGCAGGGAGACCAGGGAAACGAGACGTGATCTTCTTGCAAGACAATTTGATGACCCGCGAGACAAGGCAGTGAGACAGAAGGGCAGCTGCTGTACAGGCTTTTAAATGATCGACAGGCAGCGCGACAAGCAGAACACGCACCTCAGCAGCAGCAGCACAAAGCCAGTAGCTGATCCGCCTGCTTCTCCTTAGCATGCGTTCAGCCCCCCCCTTCCTTCACAACGCGAGCAGGAGAGCATCTCCTTAGCGTGCGTTCAGCTACCCCCTTTCACAACACGAGCGGGAGAGACGCAAAGTGGCAGGAGCGTAGCGTGCCTCCAAGGGTGTTAATCGAAACAATACACACAAGACTAGACATTACAACCTTAGGAAGCAACACCCGTGAGATGGTGACTTTTGCATGTCACACCCTACTTACAAACAATTTAAAACAAGTTAACGGACATCTAACCTAGCAGTTGTTGGAGTGCTTTTGGCAGACACGCTTCATGTGCTCCCAGCTCTTAAAACAACAACAAGCAGAACATGCAGCTCGCCAGCAGCAGCTGCAGCAAGCCAGCAGATGATCCAAGCGCATCTCCTTACCGTGCGTTCATAACCCCCACTCTCCCCCCACGCCCTTCACAACACTAGTGGCACAGACGTGAAGTGGCAAAAGGACAACTGCTGTACAGGCTTTTAAATGATCAACACAAAGCATGACAAGCAGAACACACAGCTTGCCAGCAGCAGCAGCAAGACAGAAGCTGAACCGACCGCATCTCTTTAGTGTGCGTTCAGCTCCCCCTTTCACAATGTGAGCAGCGTTATACAGTATGTCCCACGAGAAAGTGATTTAACCACGCCCGGGGCAGGAAATAAAGGATAAATATTGTTTTTACAAAAGTACTAAAGTAAAAGTGAAAATAATGCATATGTAACAATTCCCATGAAAATAACAATCTCTTTAAATTTTTTATCCAGTAAACCAAACCCGGGGGTGGGCGAGCCCCCTAGTATTATTAAAGATCAACACACATCTTCGAGGTATGCCTAAAAAGTAAAATGTCTAAACAGCTACAGTATTCTCCAGGTATTTGAACAATAATACAACATATTCTACTGTATTTGTCCTTTAATGAACAGCCTCTAATTTTGATAATCCTCTCATACCACTCTGTCTTTGTTGAGTATGTACACTTTATTGTTAAACAGTTTTTTTAATTTGCTTTCATAAGTATATTTAAACCCTTCCCACAATGATGCTGAACTGGAGAAGAAGGTTATCAAATGGATGGAAACGACATTATTTATCCTCTAAAATATACATTTTTTTAGCAAAAAATATAGACTGTTTTGTATATTGTAGCCCAGAATAATTTTTATTATTTAAAAAAAAATTAATAGTGTTTGCTAAGTAAAAGCTAAATGGCATGTATCCATTTTGAAAACACTATATATTGTGCGTAACCCAGCCACAGGGGAAACACAGCCCCAGAGGATGCACAAACCAGTGTGTTTCTTCGTGCTGGTCCCAAGCCCGGATAAATGGGGAGGGTTACGTCAGAAAGGGTATCTGGTGTAAAATTTTTCCAAATTAATATGCGGACAACAATACAAATTTCCATACCGGGTCAGTCAAGCCCCGGGTTAACAACAACCACCACGAGTACTGTTAGCCAACAGGGTGCTGGTGAAAATTAGGCTAATGTTGGCCGAAGAATAAGAAGGAGCAATGGAGGGGAGAGACGTGTCCAGAGGCAGGACGAGAGGAGTAAGGTAAAGAGAGTGAAACTGAGGGTAGGAACTTTGAATGTTGGCAGTATGACTGATAAGGGGTGAGAGTTAGTAGATATGATAGAGAGAAAAAAGGTTGATATATTGTGCGTGCAAGAGACTAAATGGAAGGGGAGTAAGGCCAGGTGGATCGGAGGTGGATTCAAATTGTTCTATCATGGTGTGGATAGGAGGAGCAGTAGGGGTTATTCTGAAGGAACAGTATGTCATGAGTGTTCTGGAGGTGAAAAGAGTGTCAGACAGAGTGATGATTATGAAGCTGGAAATTGGAGGTGTGATGATGAATGTTGTTAGTGCATATGCCCCGCAAGTTGGGTGTGCAATGGATGAGAATGAAGATTTTGGAGTTGGATGAAGTGATGAACAGTGTACCCAAGGGACAGAAAGTGGTGATTGGAGTGGATTTCAATGGATGGATGTTGGTGAAGGGAACAAAGGAGACGAGGAGGTGATGGGTAGGTATGGTATCAAGGAGAGGAATGAAGAAGGTCAGAGGATAGTGGATTTTGCCAAAAGGATGGACATGGCTGTGGTGAATACGTATTTTCAGAAGGAGGAACATAGGGTGACGTACAAGAGTGGAGGAAGATGCACACAAGTAGATTATATCCTATGCAGAAGAGTCAATCTGAAGTAGATTGAAAACTGCAATGTAGTGGCAGTGGAAAGTGTAGTTAAGCAGCATAGGATGGTGGTTTGTAGGATGACGTTGGAGATCAAGAAGAGGAAGAGAGTGAGGGCAGAGCCAATGATCAAATGGTGGAAGTTGAAAAAGGAAGACTGCAAGGTTGAGTTTAGGGAGAAGGTGAGACAGGCACTGGGTGGTAGTGAAGAATTACCAGACATTTGGGACACTACAGCAGATGTACTGTAGTAAGGATGACTGCAAGAACGGTGCTTGGTGTGACATCTGAACAGAGAAAGAAGGAAAAGGAAATCTGGTGGTGGAATGGGGAAGTACAGGAGAATATACAGATGAAGAGGATGACAAAGAAGAAGTGGGATAGTCAGAGAGATGCAGAAAGTAGACAAGAGTACAAGGAGATAAGGCGCAAGGTGAAGAGAGAGGTGGCGAAGGCTAAAGAAAAAGCGTATGATGAGTTGTATGAGAGGTTGGACACTAAAGAGGGAGAAAAAGACCTGTAACGATTGGCTAGACAGAGGGACAGAGCTGGGAAAGATGTGCAGCAGGTTAGGGTAATAAAGGATAAAGATTGAAACGTACTCACAAGCGAGGAGAGTGTGTTGAGCAGATGGAAAGAGTACTTTGAGAGGCTTATGAATGAAGAGAACGAGAGAGAGAAGAGGTTGGATAATGTGGAGATAGTGAATCAGGAAGTGCAACAGATTAGCAAGGAGGAAGTAAGGACAGCTATGAAGGGCATGAAGAATGGAAAAGCCGTTGGTCCAGATGACATACCTGTGGAAGCATGGAGGTGTTTAGGAGAGATGGCAGTGGAGTTTTTAACCAGATTGTTTAATGGAATCTTGGAAAGTGAGAGGATGCCTGAGGAGTGGAGAAGAAGTGTACTGGTGCTGATATTTAAGAATAAGGGGGGTGTGCAGAACTGTAGTAACTACAGGGGGATAAAATTGATGAGCCACAGCATGAAGTTATGGGAAAGAATAGTGGAAGCTAGGTTAAGAAGTGAGGTGATGATTAGTGAGCAGCAATATGGTTTCATGCCAAGAAAGAACACCACAGATGTTTGTTCTGAGGGTGTTGATGGAGAAGTATAGAGAAGGCCAGAAGGAGCTGCATTGCGTCTTTGTGGACCTGGAGAACGCATATGACAGGGTACCTCGAGAGGAGTTGTGGTATTGTATGAGGAAGTCGGGAGTGGCAGAGAAGTATGTAAGAGTTGTACAGGATATTTATGAAGGAAGTGTGACAGTGGTGAGGTGTAGGAGTGACGGATGCATTCAAGGTGGAGGTGGGATTACATCAGGGATCGGCTCTGAGCCCTTTCTTATTTGCAATGGTGATGGACAGGTTGACAGATGAGATTAGACAGGAATCCCCATGGACTATGATATTTGCTGATGACATTGTGATCTGTAGCGATAGTAGGGAGCAGGTTGAGGAGACCCAGGAGAGGTGGAGATATGCTCTAGAGAGGAGGGGAATGAAGGTCAGTAGGAACAAGACAGAATACATGTGTGTAAATGAGAGGGAGGTCAGTGGAATGGTGAGAATGCAAGGAGTAGAGTTGGCGCAAGGTGGATGAGTTTAAATACTTGGGATCAACAGTACAGAGTAATGGGGATTGTGAAAAAGAGAGTGCAGGCAGGGTGGAATGGGTGGAGAAGAGTGTCAGGAGTGACTTGTGACAGACGGGTATCAGCAAGAGTGAAAGGGAAAGTCTACAGGACGGTAGTGAGACCAGCTATGTTATATGGGTTGGAGACGGTGGCACTGACCAGAAAGCAGGCAACAGAGCTGGAGGTAGCAGAGTTAAAGATGCTATGATTTGCATTGGGGGTGACAAAGATGGATAGGATTAGAAATGAGTACATTAGAGGATCAGCTCAAGTTGGACGGTTGGGAGACAAAGTCAGAGAAGCGAGATTGAGTTAGTTTGGACATATGCAGAGGAGAGATGCTGAGTATATTGAGAAAAGGATGTTAAGAATAGAGCTGCCAGGCAAGAGAAAAAGAGGAAGGCCTAAGAGAAGGTTTATGGATGTGGTGAGAGAGGACATGCAGATGATGGGTGTAACAGAACAAGATACAGAGGACAGAAAGATATGGAAGAAGATGATCCGTTGTGGCAACCCCTTACGGGAGCAGCCGAAAGAAGAAGATATATTGTGCATAATGTTATTAATAGTTCCTACTATTTATACCTCTGTCTCATTTTGTATTTGGTATATGTCACACACATGCACATGGGAGGCAGCAAAAGGGCTCAAAAGAAGGTAATTCCCTATCAGACCAAGGGGTCGCAGAGTACATTAATCCTTTCTCTTATCCCCCTGCAGGTCAAATGTGGGAAATTCCAGAAGACGCCACTTCTGGTGTCCCCCTAGAAGACATCACTCCCGGTTCTGCCCCAGAAAACATCACTCCCAGTTCTGCCCCAAAAGATGCCACTTCCATACCAACAGAAGAGCCCTCCCCCTAATGACCTAATTTCTAGTTCCGGTCCCAAGATACCTCCTCTTTCTGCTTTTCAACTTTATATCTGCCATGTTTCCTAACCTGTTCAATACTGTTTTGGACTCTTGTCTGTAAAGACCATTTTCTCAACCTTTTTGTATTTGCAGCCAATTCTCAAGTATATGGGAGGCTGCCCCAAACCTCTTTGTTGTGTCAAGGCTTGATTATTTACTACACATGGAACTGAAGACCCGGTGGAAGAAACTGGCACACATGGACAGCAACATCTTCTTCTTAACGAAATGCAAAAAGGAAAATCTTATCCCAAAAGGCATCATGATAAGGAATCAACCATACACACTTATAATACTCGGTTTGCAGAGCAACTTTGTTTTAGGACATCTGCAAGGATAAGAAACCACTTAATACAAATTTTCTACAACATCTAGAACAACACACAAAGAGAGATCCAAGACCTCATCCTGCTCCTTGGAAATGACAGGCAGGAGATGGTAAAGGAGCTCCATCGCTATTATAAAAGACTCCCGAAATTCCTTATTGTCAACAAAAAGAAAAGGCTGCAAAGACTACGAGAGAAAGCTGGACACTTAATAGCAAAAAACAAAGAGCAACAGACCTGCATTGTTAATCTCTCCTCATAAACACCAAATGAAGCAGAGATTTCAGTACTTACAAAGGGACTCTCATATTGTCTTGCAAAGCCCATTGACAACATCAGACTCTGATCTGTGGCAACACAGATGTTCCTGTAGTGGCCCACTTCAATATCCATGGACACTGTGAGAGGGACTTTAAAGTCACAGTGCTTATGGGCAACTTCAAAACACAGCGAAAGAGAAAAGAATGGGAAGTTAAACTCATGCTAAAATTTAATACATTATAACATGGTTGGAATAGAGACAAGAGTTTTATGGCCAGATATGAGGATTGTTTGCATCTCTCAGACTGAAACAGACAACCTGTCTACAGACCCATATTGTTTTGAAAAGCTCATCATAAACTTCAAAAGACTTTCTTGGACAGTTATCTTAACCAAAGATCTTGACTGTACATTGTTCTTCTCTCTCTTGTTAAATGAACCCTAGCCTGAATGAATCTATTAATTTTTTACATTTAAGATTTCTCAGTTAAAGATTTACCAATGTTGTTTCGTGTCCTAGTGTGTATATAAACACAGAGAACTCCAGTTTCTGTATTACATCTTGCCTGAAGAAGGGGCCTGAGTTGCCTCGAAAGCTTGCATATTGTAATCTTTATAGTTAGCCAATAAAAAGTGTAATTTTGCTTGACTTTTCTCTACACATAATAATAAATGATTGCTATGAACCAAAGCTGATAAGAGTAAGATTTCATCAGATGTTTCCTTGGCATATTTTAAGATTATTGTTTCTGCTTTTGCCGCACTGAATTTTAAAATTAAGATCCTAGTAGTTTAATTGAAATGTATGAATTTCAGGAAACCTGTTAGTACTGCATAAGAACTTAAATATATTTTTTAAATCACATTTTTTTCAGTTTTTAGTCTTCTTCTTTACAAATACAGAAAAGTGAATCACTGTTTTCATATGGCTTGAATAATGTCAGCATTAAAAAAAAGGCTTTAGCTTCTCATGCACTAGAGACTGCAGGATATGCCATTTTAAAAGCCACTATGATTACTACAACCAAACTGTTGCTTTGCCAGAGGCTGTTTCTCATCACCATATTTACAAAGAATGAAAAGATTTCCAGTGCCTGAAAACCTCTTAACCCTACTAGGAAATATATCTTTAATAAGTGTAGAGATGATGCCTTGAAGCATATTAGAGGAAGGCAGTATAGCAAAAAATTTGTGTATAATAGGTAGCAGAAGATGGAGGCATTCACCCACTCTTCAAAGAATTGGCATGTGCTATTTGTATATTCCTCCTACACAGCATTTCTTTTCTCTTCTGCTATGATTAAAAGGCAGAGGATTTGAAAAGTAATATTGACACATTCATGCACTGATTCTTGCTTTAAATATTTTTGCATATTAGTTAAGTAAAGTGTAAACCCATGCAACTAATGTGTTGGCAACATTATTGGTAGAAATTAGTTATGCAAATTGTGTTCATGGGGGTGAACTTGAGTAATTAGACAGACCTCCTACTGAGATTTGAGAAAAAAGACCTGCAATTAAAATTTTAAATATTCATTTCAAATTTCTACTTAAAATATCATTACTGAAAAAAATGCAACTACAGAGCATTTTTGTTTGAAGGTATAAGTCATCAATGCCTTGTTTTCATAAAGTGTTTTTTTAATGAGAGTAACAGTTTCATTTTACACATGTTATCAAGCAAAAAAAAAACACAGGTAATGTAACACTCATTAATAACTACAAAAAAACCTTGCACAATGATGATAGCTGTTTTGTAATTGACAGGAAATGAAAAACATTAGAAATGAGAAAGGTAAAATGACTCTAATAATAATTAGGGTGTCATGTTGATAGAATTTGTTCTGTAAAATCTGATGTAACAATCACACGAGAAGTACTTTTGAATAAATAAAAATAGTTAATGTTTATAAAATCGCTAGAAGAGTTCACGGTGGGCTATGTACTAAAACATATTGTAATTCCTAATGTTTGCCAGATGGAATGATACTGTAGAGAAAAATATGACTCAGTTACTAATTTACTTTCCATCTGTTTTTCCTGATGATGGTCACAGTGGCAAAATACTAAGCATAAGAGATTAGGCATTTGCTTTACAAGCAACAGTATCTACCTCCTTCTCGTGCTCCCAAGCAAGATAAGGGATATGATTCTTTCAAGAATATATGCAACTACACTTGGCTGTCCACTAGTACACCTGATTTTTTTACTCGAAATATCAAACAAACACACTTATGTGAAATGAACAAACATTACAAACATAAATAAAATAAATGCAATATTTTAAAGGAAGACTTAAGATAAATTATATCATAATACATACACCATTATATCATATGATACTTATTCATATTATGCAAAACAATAAAGGTTAAATAGAAAAGTATCCAGGAGCTGAGCAGACTTATTTTGGAATATAACTGATCAGGTCAGGTCAGATTGGGGAGGATGCACTGTGATGATGCCAGTCCCCTCCAGACTCTCTCCTCCCACATGGGAGTCTGTTGAACCAACACTGTCAATAGTTATGACCGAGATGAGCTGAAAAATGAGGACAAATCTCATTGAAGCCAGGGGATGGTGGAAAGTGCTTGAGTACTTTTATTAAAAACAGTCAAAAGTAAAACCAAAAATGTCCAAGGTGCAGTGTTCTCAAAAAAAAAACAGTACACAAATAAATCCATAAAACTAGTGAAAGGTGGGGATAAAATCCATAATAAATAAATCCACTAAAATAGAGGTTAAAAATGCAGTCTCTTTCTTCACACGATCTCAGCCCACCTCCTTCTGTCTCCCCGGCTCACCCATCCCTCGAGGAGCCAGCGGAGACTCAGCAGCCATGAATTCCTTTCAGCCTCCACACTCCGCAGCCAGACCATCTGAGGTCAGATCACCTCCCGTCTTCCTTTGTGCTCACTCGGTCGTTGCTCAGATCCATTGGGAGTCCTGCTTGCCCCACTCTACTCAATTATTCAGTGGGGTGAACCAACCCCTAGAGCGCCACAGCCTGCGCTCCCTAACACAGCCCCAGCTCGTGCTGCCTTCTCCATCCAGGTGTCTGGATTCTCTGCCCTTCACTGCCTTTCACGTTTTTTTTTTAACCTCTGTCTTCTGTCCTGTTCTTTCATATCTTTTTTCTCCCATCCCTTTGTGCTGGCCTATACATATACGTCTCCGTGGGCACAACGCCTTAATCACACACCGCAGGAAGCCAATGAAGCAATTGAGAACAATCACACCTGTACGTGCAGGTGCAACTCGCCCCAATTATCTCATCAACTCCCTGCGGTCATGCAGTCTCTCCCATGGAGACATACACGGCTAACTGGATTTAAAAACTGCTATACCACATGCACTGCTACAACATGCTACTGCATTCACCACATGATGGAACAGCTCGGGATCCTGGTTGGCTACCCTCCTGTGAGGATTCTGTGAGCTGGGTCATCCTTGGAAAATCATGCCACATTGCTGTAGTGCCGTAACTGACGCCCTCTCACAATGCAGGTAATTTACTTCATTTGGGACTCTGTGAGCAACCTCTTGTTTAACACACAGTCAAACAAGCGACACCCAAGGATTTTCCAAAAAGACACAGTAACGAAGGAGTCCAGTCTTTGTCTCAGGTCACTGGATAGCATCTATGTCTTGTGACCATACAGAAAAACAGGAAGCACCGGGACTCTAAGGACTTGGACACTTGTCCCTTTTTTTTTTTTGGTATTGGGAGCACCACGCCCCTTTCTGGAGACCTCATCTGTTGACAATCTGACTGCAGACAGACATACTGCTGATTACTGTGCCCAAGAGGTCATTAGAGGCCTGGATCTTGGTTTTTATTTAGGATACACACAAGCCCAGACACTCAGACTCCCTGCTAAGTCTCTTGAGAGCTCCAATCAGAGTCTTCATTGACTCCGTGAAGATAACAGCATCGTTGGCAAAGTCAAGATCAGTGAATCTTTCTTCACCAACAGATGGCCCACAGCTGCTGGACCCCACGACCATGCTCAACACCTAGTTCATCAGAATCAGAATCAGAATCAACTTTATTGGCCAAGTATATGTACACATACAAGGAATTGGACTCCGGTTTTACCTAGTATTGTCCCTGATGCTGTGAGATTGACTTAAGTGTTCATGAGAGTGATGGCCTGAGGAAAGAAACTGTTCACATGTCTGGTAGTTTTGGCGTACAGTGCTCTGTAGCGCCTACCAGAAGGAACAAGTTGAAAAAGGTTGTAACCAGGGTGTGATGGGTGTGCAATGATGTTTTCTGCCCGTTTCCTGACTCGAGATCTGTATAAGTCTTGAATGGAGGGCAGATCAACACCAATGATTTTTTCTGCAATCTTGACTGTCCGTTGAAGTCTGTTCCTGTCCTGTTTTGTGGCTGAGCCAAACCAGATTGTGATAGATGAACATAGAACAGACTGGATTACTGCAGAGTAAAATTGGATGAGCAGCTCCTGAGGCAGGTTGAACTTCCTGAGCTGGCGCAGGAAGTACAACCTCTGCTGGGCCTTTTTAACAATTGTGTTTATGTTTAGTTCCCACTTTAGGTCCTGGGAAATTGTGGATCCCAGAAACATAAAGTTTTCCACAGCAGACACAATGCTTTTGAGTAGTGTGAGAGGGGGCAGCAGTGGGGGGCTCCTCCTGAAGTCCACTGTCATCTCCACAGTTTTAAGCTTGTTCAGCTCCAGGTTGTTTTGACCACACCAGAGGGCCAGCTGTTCGACCTCTCGTCTGTATACAGACTCGTCACTGTCCTTGATGAGGCCAATGACTGTCATATCATCTGCGAACTTCAGGATTTTAACAGATGGGTCTCTTGAGGTGCAGTCATTTGTGTAGAGGGAGAAGAGCAGAGGAGAGAGGACACATCCCTGGGGGGCACCAGTGCTGACTGTTCGTGTGCTGGATGTGATTTTTCCCAGTCTCACTTGCTGCTTCCTATCTGTCAGGAAGTTTTTGATCCACTGGGAGATGGGAGCTGGTACAGTGAGCCAAGTGAGTTTGGTGTGGAGGACTTCTGGAATGATAGTGTTGAACGCCGAGCTGAAGTCCACAAACAGGATCCTAGCATATGTCCCTGGAGAGTCGAGATGTTGCAGGATGTAGTGCAGTCCCATGTTGATTGCATCATCCACTGACCTGTTTGCTCGGTAAGCAAACTGTAGGGGGTCAAGCAGGGGGTCTGTAATGTCCTTCAGGTAGGTCAACACCAGTCTTTCAAAGGATTTCATGACCACAGACGTCAGGGCGACTGGCCTGTAGTCATTTAACCCTGCAACGGAGGTTTTCTTTGGAACCGGGATAACTGTGGAACGCTTAAGGCAGGAGGGAACTTCACATAGCTCCAGGGATCTGTTGAAGATCTGTGTAAATATGGGGGCCAGCTGATCAGCACAGACTTTAAGACAGGAGGGTGACACACCATCTGGACCTGGTGCCTTCCTGATCTTCTGTTTCCAGAAGAGCTGACTCACGTCCCCTTCACAGATCCTGAGTGCAGGTATGGTGTCAGTGGGGAGGGGCAGGGGCTTGGTAGTGAGTGCTGGGACTGTATTTTGATTGGCGTGGGTGAGAGGTGTGAAAGAGGGATTATCAAACCTGCAGTAGAACAAATTCAGCTCGTTGGCCAGTTGATGGTTCTCTTCAGTATGGGGGGATGGTTTCCTGTAGTTGGTGATGTCTTTCAAACCTCTCCACACTGATGCAGGGTCGTTGGCTGTAAACCTATTTTCCAGCTTTTCAGTGTAGCACCTCTTTGCTACTCTGATCTCCTTTGTCAATGTGTTTCTGGCCTGATTATACAGGATTCTGTCTCCACTTCTGTAGGCCTTCTCCTTAGCCTTACGAAGCTGCCTGAGTTTTGTAGTAAACCAGGGTTTGTTGTTGTTGTATGTGCGAAAAGTTTTCATGGGCACACACATATCCTCACAAAAACTGATGTAGGATGTCACAGTGTCAGTAAGCTCATCCAGGTCTGTCGCTGCAGACTCAAAAACACTCCAATCAGTACAGTCAAAGCAGGCTTGTAGTTCCAGCTTTGCCTCGTTGGTCCATCTCTTCACCGTTTTCACCACAGGCTTTGCAGATCTTAAGTTCTGCCTGTAAGTTGGGAGAAGATGAACCAAACAGTGGTCAGAGAGTCCAAGGGCAGCTCTAGGGACAGAGCGATAAGCATCCTTTAATGTAGTGTAGCAGTGGTCCAGTGTGTTTTTGTCCCTGGTAGGACACTTAATGTGCTGACTGAATTTTGGCAGTTCTTGCCTGAGGTTTGCTCTGTTAAAATCACCAAGAACAATGAGCAGGGAGTCCGGGTGTTTGTGCTCCATGTTAGTTATCTGGTCAGCCAGGTGTTGTAATGCTTCACTAACACAGGCCTGAGGTGGGATGTAAACACCAACCAGAATAAATGAGGAAAACTCCTGTGGTGAATAGAACAGTTTACAGTCAATGAAAAAAGACTCTAAGTGAGGGCTGCATGTTTTGATTAGTACTGTGACATCTGTGCACCAACCTTCGTTTATGTAGAAACAGATTCCGCCTCCTTTCGTTTTCCCCGAGAGCTCCATGATGCAGTCCGCACAGAGAAGTTGGAAGCACGGCAGGTATAATGCGCTATCGGGGATGTGCTCACCAAGCCAGGTTTCAGTGAAGCACAGGACGGCAGATCTGGAAAAGTCCGTGTTTGTTCTGTTTAACAGAAGCAGTTCGTCCATCTTGTTGGCCAAAGAGCGGACGTTCGCCAGGTGTATTGAAGGGAGCGCAGTTCGAAATCCCCGGTGGCGCAGTTTAACAAGCGCTCCGGCTCGCTTCCCTCGTCGGCGTCTCCTTCTAATTCCGTAAAGGGCGGCTGCTCCTCCGACTAAAAGTTCTGTAAAGTATTCTGTTTGAGTGAAAGACGGTGAAAAAATTTCACCAGCGAATTGACCGATGTGTAAGAGTTCCTCTCTGCTGTATGTGATCAGAGGGGGACAGCTTATCATGGAACAAACAAACAAAAACAGAGAAAGCACTATGCAAGCACTGAATAGAGTAGGAGCAAGAACACACCCCTGATGAACCCCAGAATCAAATGGGAGAAATGCTAAGGTTCTGCCTCCACTCTGCACAGCACTCACAGTATCAGTGTACAGGCCGGCCATGATATCCAGCAATGTTGGAGATATTCTGCGAAGTCTCAGGTTGCCCCTGAGTTGAACACTTTGTGAAAATCGACAAAGGCTGCAAAGAAACTCTAACGATATACGTGTTTACACTTCATGAGGACCCTCAGTTCCACGATGCGGTCGATGGTAGACTTTTTAGGTGTAAAACCAGACTTTTCCAGTCACTGGTAGGTGAGCAAGTGATCACGGATCCTATTTAGAATGAGTGTAGCAATTACCTTACCCAGAAAAATCCAGGCGATCACCCTTCCCTTTGACAAGTCCTGTTTTCCACCCAGTTGAAATGACATCCATCTCCCAAATGGAAGCGAAGATTGCTTGTAATGCAAAAGGACAGGCTTACTACCAGCTTGAAGAAGTTCACCCCAGATCCCTGCAGCTGGTTCCCCAAGTGCGCAGTCTCAGTGAGATATCCAACATTCTAACCGGAGGATGAGCTTTAAACAGCTGCTCAAAGTAGCCAGCCCAGTGGGTCACAATTGCCACCCATCCATAAGAACCATTCCATCACCCATTCTGACTGTGACTCTCCGAAAAAATTTGGATGTGCATAATCCTTCAGTTCTTTTATAAGCAGAATGTGAGTAACTAGGCCGTAGATGGTGAAAATACATTATTTCAGATAATATATAATGTAGTTTTACAGGAAAGTTAAGGAATATGTATTACGATTCTTTTGATTAAGCAAATTCATTTGGCACACTAACAGTGTAGAATAGGAAATCATCATGAGTTTATAATTCATATAGTCCACTCAAATCCAATGTAATTCCAAAAACTGCTATTTAAAAGATTAGGAATAATCACAGAATCAACATTATTTGAAAGTAAATATCTTTGAATTAACTGCAGAAAACATGCCACTCTTTTCTCAAAAACAAAAATGGAAATAAGCAGTATGCAAACTAAAAACATAGTGACCAAACAAAAGTTCCATCACCCAAACAAAATTGTGATGAGACATTAAAAAATTATAAATAATGTTTCTAATGAAAATATTAAAGTTGGAAATGTATTTTATTTGTACTAAAACTCCAAAAAACATGTATAACATAATTTAAAAACACATAGAGAATCCAGGAAAAAATAGAGAAAATGTAAATCGTGACAGAGCTCTGTAATAAACTATAGAGTTCCTAAGCACAAAGTCCCAAAATATATTCAAATTGCCCACTTATGTCAAACCCGGGTTAGTCAGAAAAAGAGCAAGCATGAACTCTTCATAATAAAAAGATACATTTTCACAAAAGATGCTCTAATGCCCAAGGATGCTCTAAAGAACACATAAAGTAAATAAGGATTTGCCTAAAATAGTCAGTGCTATAGGAACAATGTCAGAAAACACAAATACAGACGGCAAAATCAAAAAACTGATGGAAGGTAAAAAAAATTCCAGAAAATACCCAATTAAATCACAGAAATCACAACAGACACTCACAAACACCACAGCATTCACAATGAACCGCAAGGGACTGTGAGTGTTCCACAGCCTTTATAGGGCTGAGGGAAGTCCATTACAGTGATGGCCAGGTGGCACCATCTCTTGGGCCACCACCCACAAAATGCAAGGAACATAGCAGAAGGTGCTTTGACACATATAAACTAAATAATCAATATTGTTAACAAAAAAAATGAAAATAGACATAAAAACAGCATTTGAACCCCAGCCGGCAGGAAACCCTGGCTGAAACACAACAACCTCATTGTCTAGGTTGTGTCTAACAGGTTTATTAAGGAACCAAAGATAGAACCTGGACAGCAACTACCAACCCTGGAGCATGAATATTGTTTGAATTAACCCATGAGCGATCCTCTGGACCATTCTCCTTGCGATGAATGAAATATTCCAAAATGTAACCTCTATGAGAGGAATCCAGGATGGATTAGACTTAAAATTCTTCAGAACCATCAGTTGAAACAGGAGGAACGGGGAGCATTTGAATATAGTGTGGGCTCTGTCACACTGGTTTAAAAAGGAATGTAAAAAGGAGTGAATCTTGAAATGTGCATGTAAAGCCAAGCTACGCAAGACCAGACTCACACATCTTCAAATAACTTAATGAACCTAAACATGGTGAAAAATGTCAGGACCTACAGAGAATGCAGTTTGTTGTGTTTTTGTGAAACGTGGCTAACGACTAGCATCCCAGATGCTAACGTGGAGCTGCCCGGGTTTAGCACAGTTAGAGCTAGGGAATCCATTCCCGGACGGGTTTATCCATTCCCGGAATTCGGGAATCCCGCATTTCATTCTCGGGAATCCCAGGCATCTCACATGTGAGCGGTTTTAGAACAACCGACACTTATCTATATATATAATTCACTAAGGCAAGACAACCATGGAAAGCACGCAGGAAGGAGCCATATATAGATTCTCTAAGCTGCCGCCAGAGTGGGCAAGACACCTATGAAAGCAACCAGGAAGGAGCCACACCCACCAACTCTAAGACCATTGGATACGACGAAAACTCGCACAGCCACGCCCACCAACTTGTACGCGACGCCTCGGAAAACATGCCATCATTTCTGTTTGTCTGTGCCACAGTCCACATGCAGCTCTGAGCCACGTTGACTTTTCATTAGTCAACCTCAGTGGAACCTTGGTTCACACAGAGGCAGCGCCACAGAGAGACAGAGGCACACACACAGGCAGCGCGACAGAGAGAGCCGCGCAATCCTTTAAAACTGAGGTTAAAACACAATGAAGAAAGCAGTCTTTAAAAACCAATAAGCCCTGTGCCTCTTTTTCATTAGCGTCTCACCTGCTTCACCGATGTAGGCCCTACAACAGTCGAGACGCTTTCTCAGCAGCTGACCTTCTCTGTGCCTGACTCCACTACTGTCAGTTGCCTGATTAAAAATGGTGAACTCCTGCAATGTTACTATCTTGGTTGGCTTTTAAATAAAGTTTGGATTTGTTCAAATGCTCCTTTTTTTTCCCCCTGTGCTTAAAACTCATTTTAAAAAAAAGTGTTTATACAACTGCTGCAATGTTACAGAGAGAGAGAGGGCTCCCGTGCTTCTGAGAGACAGGGGGGAGGGGGCTCGCATGCTGCTGAGAGAGAGAGAGAGAGAGAGGGGGGGGCGCTGGGGAGGCTGCTGCTGAGAGAGAGAGAGCCTGCGCATGCAGCTGAGCAGGGAGCCTGGGTGTTTGTGTCAGTGTTATTCAATGTTTTTACTATTACACTGTGCATTCTATGGTGTAATTAACTATATTTGTGCTTAAAAATCTTTAAAAAAATATATTTACATACAGTTCGTACGGTCTGGAATGGATTAATTGTATTTACATACAATCCTATGGGGGAAATTGCTTCGGTTCACGACCAAATCGGTTTACGACCAGAGGTTTGGAACGAATTATGGTCGTGAACCGAGGTTCCACTGTATATTGAGTCTAGAAAACATGATCAGCAAGTCTTTGATAGGCTGCAACAGAATGATGAAAGAACGGGCACATTTTTTTCACACAAGTTGGGTGGGTGGGTGTTAGTTAGTTAATTAGTTACTCGAAGGATTTCAAGATTTAATATGCACAAGCGGTAACACTGCAAAAGCAGTCCAAACCAGAAAAGACGGCTGGCAAAAAGTGGCTGACAAATTAAACGCGTGTGCATTGTACTTACTGAAAGCGGTGTTATGGATTTTGCAAATGTTCATTTTTACCTTCTGCTTAAAAAACATTAAAAAAGCGGCGTGCTTATGTGGCGTATACTACACCGCGGGTTGGTATGCAGCGTGTAAAACAGTTTGTTTGTCGCGGATAATTTGCCTTTTACTTTAACACGAAGACAATTTCCTGTTAGATTTGCCTTTGCAATGACAATTGATAAGGCACAGGGCCAAACTTTCAAGAAGATGTGCATGTATCTGCCAAAACTAGTTTTCAGTCACGGACAGTTGTATGATGCTCTCTCCAGAGTTCCATCTTTTCATTCACTTACTGGTATGCCTGCAGGAACACGTGCAGCGAGAGAGAGAGCGCTGGACGCATAAGAATAATAATACTTCATTACATTGATATACCAGTGTTTTCAGTATTCAAAGTGCTATCCACACAGGGAGAAACCGGGAAGCGAACCCAAAATCTTCCACAGTCTCCTTACTACAAAAAGCAGCACTACCATTGCGCTACAAGGCAGTTAAAGAATGCACCGGCCTCAATTTTGTTTTCACTTCTGTTTACAGCGATCGGATCGTAGCGTGCATTGTTGCAATGTTACTTTTCTTGGTGGCTTATTACATTACGGATGTTTCACATGTTAATTTTTTTCCCTGTGCTTAAAAGACATTAAAAAAGTGTTTCTCAACTGTGACTCCGGAACAACTCAGTACACAAGCTATATTAAGCATCAACAACGAAGACTCGCTACACGTTAATGAACAAGTGCTTAAACTTATCCCTACCGACGAAGTAACTTTCACCAGCGTGGCCTCCATCGTCACAGACGATCCCGCTTTTTCAGTCACGGACAATTGTATGTTGCTCTCTCCAGATATCCATCTTTTCATTCACTCACACTGGTATCCACAAACCCACCCCATTTGGACAACTGTGTCGTTCAGCAAGTGTTCACCCATCAATACATAATTATGCGGCGTATGTTACGCCGCGGGTTGGCTAGTTTTTAATAAAACTACTGCAATATTTTGACACAAATAAAAGACTAATCTTATCTACAAGCAGTTCATGCTGTCATAGAAGTACATGTATCTTTAGTTGTGGTAATAAGAGCATAGGAAGCACAACATCCTCACAGGTGGCGCAGTGATAGTGCTGCTGCTTTGCGGTAAGGAGACTGTGGAAGCTTGTGGGTTCGCTTCCTGGTCCTCCCTGTGTGGGTAGCGCTTTGAGTACGGAGAAAAGTGCTATATAAATGTAATGAATTATTATTATTATTATTAACGTGTCCAGTGTGCGGTCATCCATGCAAGAATGCACCTTCGTGCAGAAGTACACCAGCCGCTGAGAAAGCACGCTTTGCCTCCACTGAAGTAGGCGGCACAATCATCAGATACTGATACACTTGTTCTAAACAACGCCCGCGCTTGCCGTTGCTCTGAAACACCGCCATTTCAGCTTTTACTGATGCATCCAGTTTCTTGTCATCATTCTGTGATGGCAAGTTTCATGGCACAGATAATGCGGATGCAATAGACTGACACATTGCAATTTCAAGTTGCTGTTCAAAGCCGTTGTCTGATGAAGTGCAAGCTTCAGCAATGGCGCCACCTTAATTATTTTCAACTATAACTCTGTTATTTCTTGATCGATTTTTACACTTTTATATGCTATATATGCGAGCTTGGCCATTCACGTTTTCCTGGGAATTACAGCAGTTTCATTCCCGGGAATGCGGGAATGAAAAATGTCCGGGAATGGATTCCCTATTTAGAGCGGACAGAGATGCAAATACCTGCGGGAAGCGGAAAGGAGGAGGACTTGCCCTCTATGTGAATACAAGGTGGTGCAACCCTGGAAATTTAAAAGTCAAAATCTCCACTTGCTGCAGGGACATCGAACTGTTGGCCGTAAGTCTGCGTCCCTATTACTTGCCCAGAGAGTTTGGACATGTCATTGTTGTTATTGTTTACATCCCTCCTCGGGTGGACGTGGAGATAGCGGGTGACGTCATCCACGCTGCTGTTGCTAAACTACAAACACAGCACCCCAAGGCACTTGTGCTAATTGCTGGACACTTTAACCAAGTGACGCTGGACAAAACATTACCTGCCTTCTCCCAGTATGTGGATTGTAACACCCAGGGAAATAGGACTATTGACGTACTGTATGCAAACGTTAAAGACGCATACAGCACCACCCCGCTGCCAGCGCTTGGGATAGCAGATCATAACCTGGTTCTGCTTCAGCCTCACTATAAACCAAGAGTGAGGGAGCTACCTACAACCACACTTTTATTCAGGAAGTGGTCCCCTGAGGCACAGCAGGCTCTGAGAGACTGCTTTGGAACTACGGACTGGGATATCCTGCAGGGATCATATAGTGAGAACATTGAGGAGGTTGTTGACTGCACTACTGACTACATCAACTTCTGTATGGACATTGTAGTTCCAGTAAGAACAGTATGCTGCTATGCTAACAACAAGCCATGGATTACAAGTGACAAGGGCCTTTTGAACCAGAAAAAAGGGCTTTTAAAGGCAGTGATCAGCATGAGCTCAAGTGCGTGCAGAAGGAACTCCGAGTCCAGCTCAGGGAGGCGAAGGAGCAGTACAGGAGAGAGCTGGAGCAGAAGTTGCAGAATAACAGCATGAAGGAAGTGTGAGATGGGATGAAGATCATCACTGGCTGCAGCTCGAAGCGGGGTGCCACCATCGAGAGAGACATGGAGAGAGTGAACCTGATGAACAACTTCTTTAACAGGTTTGACCACCCTAACCCACTCTCACCTCAAAGTACTGCATCCTCCACCCATTCTTCTGCTGATACCAGCACAGGAGAGAGTTTCCCCCCACCCATATTTACAGTAGCCCAGGTAAGCAGAGAGCTGAGGAGACTTCGGGCCAGCAAAGCAGTGGGTCCCGATGGAGTATCGCCATGACTGCAGAAGACCTGTGCGTTGGAGCTGGGGAGTCCTCTACAGCGCATCTTCAACCTGAGCCAAGAACAGGGGAGAGTCCCGAGGCTTTGGAAAACATCTTGCATCACCCCAGTCTCAAAGGTATCACTTCCTGGTGAGCTGAATGACTTCCGGCCTGTCGCTCTGACGTCACATGTGATGAAGACCATGGAGCGGCTGCTGCTTCACCACCTGAGGCCACAGGTCCACCACACCCTCGACCCTCTGCAGTTCGCATACCAGCAGAAGGTAGGAGTGGAGGATGTCATCATCTATATGCTACACCAATCCCTCTCCCACTTGGACAGAGGCAGTGGTGCAGTAAGAATTATGTTTCTAGACTTCTCTAGCGCCTTCAACACCATCCAACCTCAGCTCCTTAGTGACAAGCTGTCAGAGATGGGAGTAGATTCATACCTAGTGGCATGGATCGTGGACTATCTTACAGACAGACCTCAGTATGTGCGTCTCGGGAACTGCAGATCTGACAATGTGGTCAGCAGCACAGGAGCGCCGCAGGGGACTGTGCTTTCTCCGGTCATGTTCAGCCTATATACACCAGACTTCCAATACAACTCAGAGTCCTGCCACGTGCAAAAGTTCGCTGACGACACTGCTATCGTGGGCTGCATCAGGAGTAGGAGTATAGGAACCTAATCAAGGACTTTGTTAAATGGTACGACTCAAACCACCTACACCTAAACACCAGCAAAACCAAGGAGCTGGTGGTGGATTTTAGGAGGCCCAGGCCCTCCCGGACCCTGTGATTATCAGAGGTGACTGTGTGCAGAGGGTGCAGACCTATAAATACCTGGGAGTTCAGCTGGATGATAAACTGGACTGGACTGCCAATACTGATGCCCTGTGCAAGAGAGGACAGAGACGACTATACTTCCTTAGAAGGCTGGCGACCTTCAACATCTGCAATAAGATGCTGCAGATGTTCTATCAGACGGTTGTGGCAAGCGCCCTCTTCTACATGGTGGTGTGCTGGGGAGTCAGCGTAAAGAAGAGGGACACCTCATGGCTGGACAAACTGGTGAGGAAGGCAGGCTCTATTGTAGGCATGGAGCTGGACAGTTTGACATCTGTGGCAGAGTGAGCAGGCGCTGAGCAGGCTCCTGTCAATCTTGGAGAATCCACTACATCCACTGAACAGTATCATCTCCAGACAGAGGAGCAGCTTCAGCGACAGACTGCTGTCACTGTCCTGCTCCACTGACAGACTGAAGAGATCATTCCTCCCCCACACTATGCGACTCTTCAATTCCACCCATGGGGGTAAACGTTAACACTATACAAAATTATTGTCTATTATACCTGCCTTGCACTCTCAACCTTTTTTTTTTTTAACTTGCACTGCATTTTTATTGCTCTTTAATTAATATTGTTTTTATCAGTATGCTGCTGCTGGAGTATGTGAATTTCCCCTTGGGAATTAATAAAGTATCTATCTATCTATCTATCTATCTATCTATCTATCTATCTATCTATCTATCTATCTATCTATCTATCTATCTATCTATCTATCTATCTATATGATAAATGTAAACTATTACATAAATACCCAGAACAGCCCAAAAATGTCATTTAGAAGTCCCTGTAAAACTACTGCAGCAATAGCATACCATAAGGATTACTTTACACTCATAATGTCTAGTTGTAGTATTAAAGGCAGTTTTCCACTCATCTCTTTCATAAATTTTGATCAAATTATAAGCAGTTTGAAGGCAAAGTTTGGATAAAATGGTGGACCTTTTATAGCAGAAAATGTATCGTCGTGCATCTTATTTCTGTGTGAAGCTGCAAGTATTTAGAATATGCCTGTCCTGTGCATCTAAGACATTCTGTACCTATTGTGCTCTGAACAGCTACCAAGGGAACAATAAGATAAAGACAATTAACACAAGTACTTTTTATTTTGTTCTCAAGAAGAATTTTTATATAAGCACTTCCTGTTTAGATATAGATGTGTGCCAAAGATTTAATCTGTGTAGCTATTTTTGGATCTTTAGATGTTATTAAGATGTAGGTGTGTTAAAAGATTACATCACTTATCTCTGTGTTGTTTGGTGCAAACTAATATATTCTTGACCAGTGCTATTCAAATGACAATAACTTACTTAAGATCATTTTTTTGTTATATTCCTCAGTCTTGTCATGGTGAACTGACCAGCTCATGTAGCAGACTCCCTCAAGCTATTTGTAATAAAACATCCAGGAGGTGGAGCCATTTGTAATGGTGAACTATTCTTTACTTAAGATATTTATTTCCCTGACACCCTGTTACTTGATTGAGCTCAGAGGAGATAAATGGAAGGTTGTAATCTGGTTAACTCCCTGTAAATAATGTATGGTCTTAAACGACCTTCTTGACAAAAAAAATAAAAACACTATTGCACTATTAAAGGGTACAATAGGTACAGACCTGGGGGGTATTTTTTGTACGTGGATTAGTCGTTTAGCCGGATGTAATTGTTGACGATTTGGCATGATCCTGGATCTGTTGGTTTTTTGAAACTCTTGCTGGAAGTGTTGTCATAGCAACACATCCTAATCCTCAAACCTGCTCGGAGCAGGTTTGTTCTACGTAAACAAGGATTAGCTCACACACGTAATCAGTGTCCGTGTGTGGAATTCATTCAGTCATGGCTTCGCCGTTCATGAATGAGCGACCAATTGATATTGGTGCGCAAATTATAAGACGATAATTTCATATAGAGAGGGGTTTGCACGATCAGCAAGATCCTTTATTGCTCCTGGAGGAAATTCTTTTCGAAAGATACCGCTTTAGCCGAGGGGGAATATTGTACCTCAAAGATTTATTAGCACCTTATATTCGAAGTCAAACTAGGCGTAGTCGGGCTCTCACAACCACACAGACAGTATGCATTGCTTTGAGGTTTTTCAAGCGGCACTTTTTTATATACTGTAGGCGATGCGGAAAATCTAACTAAAAATGCAGTTTGCCAGGCAATTCGTAAAGTCTGTTTGGCTCTGAAATATTTCCTTCGGGTTTTCATAGTGTTTCCTGGACACCTGCATGTGCAGACAATAAAAGAGGTGTTTCATGCCATTGCAGGTAGGTAATACACAGGCTAAAACACCCACAGTTCCATGAAGAATCTCAATCAGCCTAACATTCTCATTACCAGGATTTCCAAATGTGATTGGGGCACATGGGATTGATCAGAGTGGAGTTTGATCAAACATTATTTGGAAAATGTACCTCTCCTCCCGATGAATAATCAGACACAGTGTCTTCATCAAATATTTGACCTTCATCTTCGTCTCGTTGGTCAGACACAGGTTCAAGAGATATGACATTCCCTGCAACTGACCCAACAAAAAAAGGGCTATATGGAACATACCTATGGCACACATGGAGGACAAATATATGCAATAACCATCCTTTACCTGAAATGAAGTGACCACTTTATCCTGCCACTGGTTCTGAGGAGGAGCTTCCCCCTGGAATGCCCTCAGAAACAGGTTGATGGGCATTTTGCTGGAGAGCCAACTCTTCTGCAGGGGTTAGGTCTGGACCGCGTGGACCTCCAGCTGTTTTTTGCTTGTCTGCCTTCTTATTAGCTTTAAAATTAATGTTTTTTATTTTATATATGATTATTTATGTCAACAATTCTTTAAATAGTTATATACCAATATTTACCAGTTTGAAGTATATTCTTGTACTTCACTTTAACCTGTTCCCTCCTTGTGCTCACATTTGATCTGGAATTATAACATATTAAATAATAATTAATCTGACACATAGGAAATGAAACACTGCATTCAGTAAGTACAATGCACACTACTTAGCGTTTAATTTGTCGGCCACTTTTTGCCAGCCATCTTTTCTGGTCTGGGCTGCTTTTGCAGTGTTACCCCTTGTGCATATTAAATCTTGAAATTCTTCATGTCCTTCAAATAAAAGGTCTTGCACCGTGTGTGTGAAAAAAAAAATGCACCCGTTATTTCGTCATTTTGTTACAATCTATCAAAGACTTGTTGATCATGTTTTCCAGACTCAATATATATGGGCTTTTCAATCAGCGCGGGTGCACGCATTCATCTCAGATGATTAGATCCAGCTAGACTAATCTACTACACGGCTGCGTTCTGAAAAACCGACCTATCCTGGATGAGTGTCACCGGCATTAACTTATCCAAGATGAGGCACCTGATCTCGGATGATTTAAGCGACGTACGAAAAATACCCCTCTGTAGTTAACTTTTCCTTAATGTATTCCTCCATAGCTGTAGTTTCAGTTGATTAAGACCACAAATGTTCGCTTTGGGTAGGGAAACATTAGGTATCAAATCTATTGGATATTTGTAATCCCTATGTGGTGGTAACTCTTCAAATAATTGTTTATTAATCATGTCATGAAATTATTTATATTAAGGGGGTAAGCCATTAGTAGTGGCACAAAATGTAAATGTTTGCATGCTGACTTATAGTACATTTTTTAAACATTTGATCTGCAATTCTTTAATTTCTGTATTTTCTACATCAATACATGGGCTATGCTTTTGTAGCCAAGGTATATCCAATATTATTTGAGAGACTGATGATTGAATAACAAAAAAGTTATTGTTTCTTTACGAAATAGACCAATTTGAAATTGTATGGGATGAGAAATAAATCTTACTGACCCACTACCAATAGGCTTTCCATCTATCAACCTGAGGTTTAACACTAGCGCTGCCATATATTTTTTTCATTACTAAACTGCCATTGCTATGCCAAGTGGTGTCTAAATCATTTTGTTCTCACTAATGACCCATCAGCTTGGTATCCTGATAATGTGGCCCTACTGCCATGCCCCAAAAAGCCACAGACAGAATAATACAATGTGAGTGAACATAATAGTAAATAATTTCTTGGCAAACATAGAGTATTGTAGTTTATAATAGTTACTGTTGGTAAATGGCAGCCAGCATGATGGACTGAGTATAATACTGTCCACACCACTAGTCTACTATTATTTTTGCAGTCTGAACGGCTAATGTAGCAAAAATGCATGCACAGTATTTATTCACTTTTGTTTTGCTGTTTATGTGTTTTGCACTGCCTTAGCAGTTTATTACTTTCTGTCTCCTTAACCATCTTTTCTGTCCTTGGACAATGGGATGGCAGCCCATACAGTTGTGCTCAAATCATATCTTTTTTCTCCTAAAAGGAGCCTAATTTACTGTCAAATAAAAAGTTGCATAGATCCAATTTCTCAAAGAAAGCCCACTATTTATTCTCATTTTGCATTTATTGCTGGTAGATAGATAGATAGATAGATAGATAGATAGATAGATAGATAGATAGATAGATAGATAGATAGATAGATAGATAGATAGATAGATACTTTATTAATCCCAAGGGGAAATTCACATACTCCAGCAGCACCTTACTGATACAAAAAAACAATATTAAATTAAAGATTGATAATAATGCAGGTAAAAAACAGACAATATGTTTGTATAATGTTAATGTTTACCCCCCCGGGTGGAATTGAAGAGTCGCATAGTTTGGGGGAGGAATGATCTTCTCAGTCTATCTGTGGAGCAGGACAGTGACAGCAGTCTGTCGCTGAAGCTGCTCTTCTGTCTGGAGATGACACTGTTCAGTGGATGCAGTGGATTTTCCATAATTGATAGGAGCCTGCTGAGCACCCGTAGCTCTGCCACAGATGTCAAACTGTCCAGCTCCATGCCAACAATAGAGCCTGCCTTCCTCACCCGTTTGTCTAGGCGTGAGGCGTCTTTCTTCTTAATGCTGTCTCCCCAGCATACCACCGCGTAGAAGAGGGCACTTGCCACAACCGTCTGATAGAACATCTGCAGCATCTTATTGCAGATGTTGAAGGACACCAGCCTTCTAAGGAAGTATAACCGGCTCTGTCCTTTCTTACACAGAGCATCAGTATTGGCAGTCCAGTCTAATTTATCATCCAGCTGCAGGTGGTTTGAGTCGCCCCATTTAATAAACTCATTGATTAGGTCCCTATACTCCTCCTCCTGCCCACTCCTGATGCAGCCCACGATAGCAGTGTCATCAGCGAACTTTTGCACGTGGCAGGACTCCGAGTTGTGTTGGAAGTCCGATGTATATAGGCTGAACAGGACCGGAGAAAGTACAGTCCCTTGTGGCACTCCTGTGTTGCTGACCACAATGTCAGACATGCAGTTCCCAAGACGCACATACTGAGGTCTGTCTTTAAGATAGTCAACGGTACATGCCACTAGATATGAATCTACTCCCATCTCTGTCAGCTTGTCCCTAAGGAGCAGAGGTTGGATTGTGTTGAAGGCGCTAGAGAAGTCTAGAAACATAATTCTTACAGCACCACTGCCTCTGTCCAAGTGGGAGAGGGATCGATGTAGCATATAGATGATGGCATCCTCTGCTCCCACCTTCTCCTGATATGCGAACTGCAGAGGGTCGAGGGCGTGTTGAACCTGTGGTCTGAGGTGGTGAAGCAGCAGCCGCTCCATGGTCTTTATCACATGTGATGTCAGAGCAACAGGCCGGAAGTCATTCAGCTCACTAGGACGTGATACCTTTGGGACTGGGGTGATGCAAGGTGTTTACCAAAGCCTCGGCACTCTCCCCTGTTCCAGGCTCAGGTTGAAGATGCGCTGTAGAGGACCCACCAGCTCAGACCTTCAGCAGTCATGGCGATACTCCATCTGGACCCGCTACTTTGCTGGCACGAAGTCTCCTCAGCTCTCTGCTCAGTTGCGCTGCTGTAATTATGGGTGGGGACGTCTCTCCTATGCTGGTATCAGTAGAAGGATTTGTGGAGGGTGCAGTACTCCGAGGTGAGAGTGAGAGTGGGTTGGGGTGGTCAAACCCGTTAAAGAAGTTGTTCATTTGGTTTGCTCTCTTCACGTCTCTCTCGATGGTGGTACCCCGCTTTGAGCTGCAGCCAGTGATGATCTTCATCCCATCCCACACTTCCTTCATGCTGTTATTCTGCAATTTCTGCTCCAGCTTTCTTCTGTACTGCTCCTTCGCTGGACTCGGAGTTCCTTCTGCACGCGCTTGAGCTCATGCTGATCACCGCCTTTGAAAGCCCTTTTCTTCTGGTTCAAAAGGCCCTTGATGTCACTTGTAATCCATGGCTAGTCATTAGCATAGCAGCGTACAGTTCTTACTGGAACTACAATGTCCATACAGAAGTTGATGTAGTCAGTAGTGCAGTCAACAACTTCCTCAATGTTCTCACTATGTGATCCCTGCAGGATATCCCAGTCTGTAGTTCCAAAACATTCTCTCAGAGCCTTCTCTGCCTCCGGGGTCCACTTCCTGAATGATCGTGTGGTTGCAGGTAGGACCCTCACTTTTGGTTTGTATTGAGGCTGAAGCAGAACCAGGTTATGATCTGCTTTCCCAAGCGCAGGCAGCGGGGTGGCGCTGTATGCGTCTTTAACGTTTGCATACAGTACATCAATAGTCTTATTTCTCCGGGTGTTACAGTCCACATACTGGGAGAAAGTAGGTAATGTTTTGTCCAGCGTCACATGGTTAAAGTCTCCAGCGATTAGCACAAGCGCCTCAGGGTGCTGCGTTTGTAACTTAGCAACAGCAGTATGGATGATGTCACTCGCTGTCTCCACGCCGCCCGAGAAGGGATGCACACGATGACAACAATGACGTGTCCAAACTCTCTGGGCAAGTAATAGGGATGCAAACTTACGGCCAACAGTTCGATGTCCCTGCAGCAAGTGGAGACTTTGACGTTAACATGTCCAGAGTTACACCACCGTGTATTAACATAGAGAGCGAGTCCTCCTCCTTTGTGTTTCCCACAGGTACTTGCATCTCTGTCCGCTCTAACTGTGCTAAACCCAGGTAGCTCCATGTTAGCATCTGGGATGGAGGTAGTTAGCCACGTTTCGCAAAAGCACAACAAACTGCATTCTCTGTAGGTTCTGACATTTTTCACCAGCGCAGCCAGTTCGTCGATCTTATATGAAATTGAGTTCACATTTCCCAGAATCACAGAAGGCACAGAAGGCTTAAAACGGCACTTTCTTGCAAGCCGCTTCATTTTTAGCTTAGTGCTGGCTCTGCTGCCACGATACCGCCTTCTTCTTACCTCATCGGGTAAATAGGGAACCACACCGGCACTGGCATTTGTTCTCAGCGCTCGAAGTTGAGTACTTGAATAGACAAGTCTCGGCGTGTAATAATCCATACCCACGTTGTAAAAGTAAGTGTTTCCAGGGAACGATTCCACATAAAATAAAGTGATAGGAGTGATCAATAAATAAAAATAGAAAAATAAAAGTAGAAAAGTACACATACACATACAGTCATACACGGAGCTGCTGAAAAGGCTGCCACTCTCGGCAGCGCCACATGAAACTCAAATATATATATATATATACTGGTCTGCAGTATCTTAATATTTGAGAGTGAGCCACTGTCCACTGTGGTTGGTATTCACTTGTGGCTTGATCAGTTCTTCTGCTATGTGCCACTTCACAAGCTGTACCTTTCCCCACATGAAATTCATCCTAGCTGTGTACTTACTATTTGATGTGTGTGAAAAACAATGAGATGCCATTTCAAATGAGTCATTAGCCATTTTTTATCTAAACTGAAATAAGTGGAGTGCCAACAAATTTCAGATTTTTTTTTCTTTACCATGCACAGTGAAACAAAAACAGCAGATTTCCTAACAATAAGTTATCAAAAACCTGAGTACACGTAAAGATACGTTTCTTGACAAACCACCTCCAGTTTGCATGAAATTTAAAATGTTAGCATACTTTTGCAATTAAAAAAACACTTTGCAAGATGCACTAATGCTTGACATAAAGCTATTTTAAGTATTTATTCGCCAAAAGAAATATTACAATTTCAGTTAACAGGACACATAAAAAATGTATTAGGAACTATTTTCCTTTCCTGTGAAAAGATTTTCAAATTTAAACCAACATTCACATTTTTACATTTTATTTTAATATATACATCTGTAAATTGCAACTGGCAGGTTGAGTGATTACAAAACATATAAGCAGTAAACCCAAATTTTTAAAACTTCCTCGAGGAGCTGTGACACATAAAATAGTGGCACTTTTGACAGTCTTCTTTCGTTTTATCACGGTTGCATTTTCCAATGTGGCACTGAGTTGTTCCGGCAGTGAGAGGGATGTGAGGGGTTGCTCTGACACATACAACTTTCTTCTTTGATGCTGCAATCATCTGACTCTCATGTGGTCATTGTGAAGCTTCCATTACTAGTCCATAATAAAGTGCCTTCTGCCTTCTTTCTTGCCTGAATATTCTGAATATAAAATATAGGCGTTGATTGTTACCAAGTTTAGCAAGTTGTTAAACACAGCAACAGGCACTCTGAGGCCCCCTTCTTTCACTGTATACAGTCTTGACATCTGGTCAAGCACATCCACCCCCACCTATAAAAGTGATCAAATAAAGAAACGTGAATATTTTTGGGGTTTGTATGTATGTGTTTTTTTTTCTTTACCCACATTGAGCTGTTTAGATAAAAATAAGAAATAGAAAGAGTAATGAACTACATACCTTGGTGCAATCGTAGAGTGTTACCACGTCAAATTTTTTTTCCTGTCTCTGCTGATGCTCATGGTGGGATGCATCATGCTGATAAGGCAGACACTTTTTCGTGCCTTACATGTATAAACAATGAGTTAGGCTTTCCCAGTCTTCATCACTGTCATTGAGAAAAGTTTTTGTGGAGGGAGGCAGCTCTCATTTCATTTTATTCACTGCACAGAGAAAGTTTCTTTTTTAACAGTTAAGGGAAAATGGTATAAAAAATTGTCCATGGTGAAATTTCTCCCTTTGTGAGTGAAAGGTTAAACAAGTCACATCTCCACCGTCTCTTACCATAGTTCTCCTTCATGGTTCTTACCATCATAGTTCTGTGGTATGGTTTCTTTGAAAAAGGCAGTCCCACCATATGCTCCATGCACGTAGTAAATGGCAATGAAAGCACTCAGTTCAACAACAGTCAAGTTCTACGTTGCATTAGTTATTCAGGTTTCAGTCACAATGTCTCTGTGTGACTTGAAAATGCTGAAAAACATCTAACAGTTTAAACAGTGAACACGACTGGTTATTCTTCCTTTTGCAAAAATTTTCAGGCCTGGCATGTCAGTGAAAATATTGTGAACCAACCACCTTCTAGCACCGTGCACTTGCCAAAGGCTTGCTCCATCCACTGTGTCATCATGTTCCTTCTTCTTTCTTTCCCTGGAAACCAATGCTGGCTCACCTGTATTGGTGTTTGTGAGGAAGATCTCAGGTTATCTCTGTACTGGACTCTGGCTCACAGCCAGGCTCCTTAACTGACACACACTCAGATTCAACCTTGGAATAAGAGGGTGCATCACTCTCTAATTCACAGTTGATGTTAGAGCCCCAATCGGAGTCAGCAAAATCCATGCCCTGCAGCATCTTAAAAGCCTTCTTAGTCTTCATACAACCATTGTGTACTTGCTCCTTGAATTGTGTGAAAAACATTGCAATGAAACTTCAGTTATTTAATTTATATACTTTTTTAGCTACCTGAAATAACTGGGGCGCCTATGGCTTTCAGATTAGTATGTGAGCTTTTCATTATATGTATTATTATACAAATGATTATAAGAGAGTTTTTTTATTATTATTTATTGTGTAGTCTGGAGCAGAGAAAGACAGCAATTCACATTGTAGTAGCAGCTTACAATAACCTTGATGTCAGCAGCTAAGTTTGATTTTCCAAGGTGAAAAGAATGTGCAAATTTGGTCAAGTGCGTGACAGAGTAAAGAGAGACAGTGACAAACATGTGTGTGCCAACGTTCAATGGCTTTATTTGCTGCAGTAATAAGGGGTCTTTTGTGTAAAATAACAAAGTTTTCCTAGCTCAAGTCTGTTTATCTGGGTGTGAGGTGTCTGGAATTGTATAGGGTAAATAATATATTGTTATTTGGAATACAGTAATCCCTCACTTATCGCGGGAGATAGGTTCCAAGGCCGACCGCGATAACTGAATTTCCGCGAAGTAGGGACACCATATTTATTTAATTATTTAACGTGTATTTGGACGTTTTTAAACCCTCCCTGTATTGTTTATAACCCACCCTTTACTCTATTAATAACAGGGACAACTGCTAAGCAACATGAAATCGGTAGATAAGTTTACACTTACTGTATAGGGAAGTACACGTAGCAGCTTATAGGCGGTCATGACGTCGTCGACCTTGTTGCAAAGATTCCTAAAGCAGATTCCATCCAGACTACTGCCTTATCACGTCCACTTGCAACTCGTTTTGCGCCCTGGTTAAAGGACACTGCGGCCGTAGATCTTATATGCTTTTCCTCCTTTTTAAATAAAAAGAATCGTGGACTCATTGATGCTGTAACGGTGTCCTGCAACTGTGTAGCTGTTCCCTTCCTTCAACATATCCAAAACTTTTACCTTTTCTGCAATCATTTGCATCTTCTGTTGGCGCTTGGACACAGCCCCTGAAGCAGTAGCACGTTAATGCTGAATGAGTGAGATGAGACTTCCTGGTTAATGCAGCACTCCGTCGCTGAGCCAATTAGCAGCACACAGGAACTTAACTGCGTGCTCTGATTGGGTAGCTTCTCAGCCATCCGCCAATAGCATCTCTTGTATGAAATCAACTGGGCAAACCAACTGAGGAAGCAAGTACCAGAAGTAAAAAGACCCATTGTCCGCAGAAACCCGCGAAGCAGCGAAAAATCCGTGTTATATATTTAGATATGCTTACATATAAAATCTGTGAAGTCATGAATCTGCAAAAAGTGAACCGCGAAGTAGCGAGGGATTACTGTACGTACATTTCATGTCTGTTCCGTGTCTACAGCGATCTGGGTAAATATAGGATGACAGGAATTGCAAGGCAAGAAACGTTGAATACATCACTAAAACAGAAACTTTTTTCATGTTATAGTAATAATGATAAAATGCTAATGTGAAGTGTATAATGTGTGAACACTGAAGTCCAAATATCAAATAAATACTTTCACAAAAGGTATAACAAAACAAGTGCACTTTTATTCAAGAATATATCCAAAGAAAAAGAAATCATTAAATTTACATTGCTGATGTATTACTGCTGTCAATGAGTAAAAACCCAAGCCCAAATGTCAATCGACAGAAAGTAAGCATGTAGACATGAAAGTAGGAATCGCAATTCCTGGCAGCTCCCATTGGTGGCCCTCATGGATCCCAGCAGGGCTGCCCCATGGGAACTACAGGTTCCAAACATGCCCTCTGAGTGTCCGTGCGGGAACACTAACCCAGAGATCCTGCCATCTGCCATATCGGGAGAGGCCATAGAAATGATCCCATGGTTTGACTTTGACCACTGTTTTGACTTTGTGTCGAATTAGCAGTTGCTCATGGAGTCCCAAATGAGGCACACTGGCTGCATTGTGAGGGAGCATCAGTTACGGCACTACAGCCATGTGGACTGATTCCCAGAGCGTGATCCACTTCGCAGGATCCTCATTGTTAAGGACCTGAGTCACTGGTAACACCTGGTTGTGGCAGATAGATGGGTCATTTCCAGAGGGTGGGACTGGACCGTGTGTCTGCCTGGTTTGGTCATTTCCAGAGGGTGGGACTGGACCGTGTGTCTGCCTGGGGGGTTTACCAACCAGGATCCCAAACTGTTTCATCTTGTGGTGGGTGCAGCACTGCACTGTACTAGTATACATGTCCCCCAAACTGACCTGACCCTGACCTTATTACTTTTAACTGTTCTGAAGTGTACTCATTTCACTTCAGCATTAGTGTGCATGGTAAAGATGCTTTATCCCTCTTCCTCTATATTGATGTTGACCAACTCATACATCTCATAACTCTTTTTCATTAAAATGGGCCTCATGCAAAGCTGACAGGTTTCCTATTTTCTTCTTTAATTTACCTCCGGGTGAAGATATTTCTATATGGGATCTGCTTACCCATATATCAATTCAAAATGCCTTCCTCTGAGTTTCCTTAAATGCTGAAGATATTCTGTAATTCTCTTAAAATCCTGTGAAACAATTTAAGGTTATAACATTAAATGGCCGAAATGTTCTCTCGAAACGCTCAGCCCCTGCACTTGGAATAAATTATTTTCAACTATAGTTTCTATTATTAACCACTGCACATTGACATATCATCATACGAGGATGCCATCGATCAGTTTCACAAAGTCTTTGAGGATGTCAATGCTTCAATTCAATTGTGAAATACTACTAACTTGCGTTTCAATTATGCCTAGATTTGTTAAAATGATTGATGACCCCTGAATTAACTTTTTTAAAGATAACTTAATAGAAGTATGATGTATTTCTAATAGTCTCTCATATACAAATTTCTTTGAATGTACCTACACAAGGCCCCCTCTGTTGGTTGCATAACACCTAGTGGCAACTAATTTGAGCCGGTATATTCTCTAAAGTATTTGTAGCTAAATAACACAAGAGAATAGCTTAAAAACTAGATAGAACTCCTGAGGAAGATGGGTACCAACAAGGATGAAAGCTTAGTCAGCAGGAGCTGACAAGCTCCACTTGCACAATAGCCAAAGAAACACATTGCTGATAACACAGAACACTGCTATCAGGCATTTGTTAAGAACAAAAATAACACATACCAGTTTGTTTGCCGCCCAGGTCATCAAAGAACTCTCATCGGGTCATGACCCCTGAAACCAGATGTGATAGAGGAAAAAATGGAGATGCCCATAGTCTGGCTGGGACATCCAGTATGACTTATGACTGCCATCAAAGCCAACTGGATGTGGTAGTTTTGATGTGGCCATGCAAAATTCCTAGCCTGTCAGGCAATCAAGACAAAATAATAGTAATAATAAAGGAAACAATAACCATTGGAACATGGGATATCTGTACACTGCACTAGGTAGGACAACTGGTGGCTCTAGAGTACAAATTAGAACAATACAACTGGAGTTTAATCGGTGTGGCAGAAACCTAGTGGACAGGAAATGGAGTAACCAAAACAAGTCTTTTATTACTCCAGTGAAGCCGAAAAACATCAGAATGGTGTTGGAATATTCATACACAAGAATACACAAAAAATTTTAATGCAATATGAAACTGCCAGTACAAGACTTATAAAAATCAGACTATTAGCACAGCCACAAAACATTACCATTATTCAAGTATACATGCCTGGCAGCAGCCATTGAGATGACTAAACAGAAAACGTGAATGGAATTCTATGGAACTCCTGGATTTAATTCCTGCAAAAGATAAACAAAAATCATTATTGAGGATTGGAATGTGAAGATAGGATGGGATGAGAAAGGAAACTTGAAGAACAATAGATAGACGGAAAAATGGCAATGAGCAGACCAATTAATGAGGAGGTCGGCTACTGCAGTTTTGTAAAGACAACCACCAGTATGTAGCAAACACAGTGCACAAACTCAAGGAAGCAAAACCTAAAGATCTAATGTTGATGAAAGTAAAAATCAAATTGATTTCATTCTGGCCAGTACTAGATAGAAGGCCGTAATAAAACTGTCACAAGTGTTCCCAAAAGCAGATATAAGATCTGAACTTAATTTGGTCATGTTGAGCTACTGAGTGTGACTGAAGCTCAAAACATGAGGCTAAAAGCAGGCATAACTTTAACTTTTAAATTAGAAAAGCTCAGGATCACCTCTAATCAAGAGGAATACCAACAAGTTTATAAATGGAAGGCTTGAACCCTTGCTACAGCTAGAAAATGTTGATCATCAGGACATGGTGAAACAGGTAAATGAGGCCATTAACAAACCAGCTTTGGCTGTATGTGGTAAGGCCTGAAGAAAGAAACGATCTTGGATGACTGATGAACTTCTAGCATTCTGTGATAGAAAAAGAAAACTCAAGACAGAGTAGAACACGAATGCCATAAAAAGATATAAATACAGCCAGATCAGTAAAGAAGCCAAACAGAAAACGATCATTTAAAAAAAAAAATTGGATAAAAAAACCAAGTGTGCGTGTGCTGCCATCAAAAAAAAAAGCTGCCATAAAAAATGGGAGGAATGTACAGAACCATATGAGAACTGAGTAATAGCTTCAGATCTACTGAAGAGCAAGGATAGTGGGACTACTAACGAAAAAAGAGGAGGTAATTAATAATAGCCTGAATACTGTAAAAATTGATTAAAGACAGAAATGCATTAAAGACAGAAGAGAAGCGTCCACTAAAAAAACAGAAATTTCACGAGGATATGCCCACAAACATCTCAAGGAAGAAAGAAAAAGCAGCAGAGAACATACTGATAAAAGGGAGATCATCAGATGTAGACTACATCCCAGTGGAGTTAATTTAAAAACATGGCAGAGATGTATTAATTGATATGTGAAAAATTTGCCAACAGGTTTGGGAAACACCGGTAATTCCAAAAGAATGGATATGTTCAGTAATAATACAACTAGCAAAATCAGGTGACCCAAGAGAGTATAAAAAATATAGAACTATAAGCCTTATAAACCATTTAAACAAAGTGTTCCTCAAGGTCATACAAGGTAGTTCTAGCAGAAGATCAAGCATGCTTCAGAAAGAACTGTAGTACATTTGTACAGATAGTTACTCTGTGCTTAATCACTGAAAAAGCAATTGAGTATAGCAAGAAAATGTACACATTCGTAAATTTTAATAAGGATTTTGACAGTATCTGGCAAAAGCAATATGGTTCATAATGAGATACTTTGAATACCCAATCAGAATTGTGGATATCAACAGAAGCAGGCTGAACATGCAGTGAAGATAAGTTGAGGGCTAAACGAATGGCTTAAAACTACAATCATACTTATTTATGCCCATTATCTCCATTATTATTTAACTTCTTTCATGAATTCATCATGACAGAAGTCTTAGAACAATGAAGTAATATTAGAGCTTTGATCAGAAGTCAAAAAATTATTCTAAGGTTAGCAGATAACAATAACTTAAAAGCAGATAAGCAAAGACTACTGAAAATTGCAACGGTAACTAAGGTAGTGGCCAAAAATTATGGATTGGATATTGTTGAGCATGACAATGTGCATGACATTAGCAAAGACACCAGAAATCCCACAGATCGTGGTGAACAAAAGCAACCTTAAAGCTGTTCAGCAATTAAAGTATGTTGATAGTTACATCGCTAGTGTGGCTAGATGTGATGTAGATACAGTATAAAAGCAAGACTAGGACTGGAATCAAAAGTCATAACAAAATTACTAAAACTCCTAAGAAGTAAACTAATTGGACTTGAAACAAAAAAGAGGTTAATAAAAGCACTAAAATTCTTAATTTTGCACCTGAACACCTGGAACATGAACACTAACAGATGCAGCAGAAAAGCAAATCATGGCCTTCAAAATTAAAGTTTAAAGATGAATACTAAATATTTCACATAACCAGTAAATAAGAAACAAGGATGTCTGGAAAAGGATGAATAGGCAAAGTCGGTTAGGTGACATACTGACATACTATGGTCATATACAGTGTGCTGGATGGAGGGGTCATGTTTGCCAAGAATGGCCCTAGAAGGGACAGTGGAAGGCCAAAGGAACAAGGATTGACCACAAACTAGTTGGACAGACAACATCACAGCAAGATAATAATCGTAAACTAAAACGAAAATGAAGACTAAAATTATTAATGAAAAAACATTTTGTAAACTGAAATAAAATAAATAACAAAACTGAGATGAAAAACTAAAATAATACAAAATGATTACAGTAGCTTAAAAGACTAACTGAAATAAAATAATAATTTTCAAAAAAAAATCTGTTTTCATGATCATGTCTGTAAGAACACGGCAGAATCTATTTTTGCATATTTCATAAACTTTCAGGCCTGCCCTGTAGGTGGTGAAATTCATTATATACATTTTATCTGACCATAGGGTATCAGCAATCAACATGGCTAGAAGAAAATGACAAAGCGCCATATGCGAGTTTTTTGAATATAACACTGAAAGCAACAGTAAGTTCATAGTGTTGGAGCAGGGTGCGTTGTATGCTGTACAGATTAAAGGTAAAAACCTGACAAACATTAAAATGCACCTAAATAACCATCACAAATTAGCCTATGACATATTTCTGGGTAAAGAAAAAGAAAGGCTGAAATGCGAGTACAATTTGAGCGTACATGCAAGTTCTAGTACACATCATACAAGACAGCAGACATTAACCTCGTGTTTGCAGAGTTCACCAAATTGGGGAACAAACTAGCTGAACACCAAAAACGCGAAGAAGCCCAAGTAAACTTGTTTATTGAAACTGTCATGTCTACTAGGCTGTGTGACATGCCATCATTCAGAAAATTTGTTTCCTCTCTTGATCCCAAATTTAGCATGCCATGTACTGAACGAATAAATGCGCTCATCATACATAAAATGAATACAGCAAAACAGTGTATCAAAGAAATAGTCAAACAAGCTTGGAAAGTAACACTTTTTAAAGATGGATGGACAAAAATGGTCTGACAGCTTCGTTTTTGGGAATCTCTGCATGCTTTTATCATTCACCAAAAAACCAGGCACAGCACGGTTTGTTAAGTTTACACCGCATATGTCATCTGCATAAGGGACAAGCTGTGCCAAGCGCTATCGACTGTACTCTGGATGACTGGGACATACCAGAAGACAGAGTTACGATTATAGTGACAGACAATGGAGTAAGCATAGTCAAAGCTAGGCAAGGAGAATATTCTGCACAGCAGTTCATCGACAACAACAACAAGATTTATTTATATAGCACATTTTTATACAAATGATGTAGCTCAAAGTGTTTTACATGATGAAGAAATTAGAAAAAAGACAAAACAAATAAGAAAATAAAATTAGGGAACACTAATTAAAATAGAATAAAAGTAAGGTCCAATGGCCAGGGTGGACAGAAAAAAGCAAAAAAAAAAAAAACTCCAGACGGCTAGAGGAAAAAAACAAAATCTGCAAGGGTTCCAAGTCAACAAGACCACCCAGCCCCCTCTAGGCATTCTACCTAACATACATGACCTTAATCAGTCCTCATTGTATTCAGGGTTCACATGGAAGAACTTCAGGATGACGGTCATGTGGACTTCTGGCCTTTAATCCATCAATATAGGGACATCACGGTGCTTTGATCAGGTGGTGGTAGCACAGATCACCACCACAGAAAACCGGAAAAAGAACCGAAGAGAAAGTAGGGGTTAGTATGGATTTCGAAGCCACCATGAATGACAATGACAATTAATTGAATATACAGAGCATCAGGATTAAACTAAAGTGAAGCTATGAGAAAGCCATGTTAAAGTAATGTGTTTTTAGCAGTTTTTTAAAGTGCTCCACTGTATTAGCCTGGTGAATTCTCATTGGCAAGCTATTCCAGATTTTAGGTGCATAAGTTTGTTTAAGTTTAGCTCTTGGAATTATAAGCAGACACTCATTTGAAGATGTAAGGTTACGATTTGGAGTGTAATGTGAAAGACATTCTGAAATATAGGATGGACCGAGGTTATTTAAGACTTTGTAAACCATAAGCAGTATTTTAAAGTCAATTATAAATGACACAGGTAACCAATGTAGTGATGTCAAAACTGGAGAGATGTGCTCTGATTTTCATTTCATAGTTAAGATTCTAGCAGCTGTATTCTGTACAAGTTGCAATCAATTGATGTCTTTTTTGGGTAGTCCTGGGAGGAGTGCATTACAGTAATCTAGCCGACTGAAAATAAAAGCACGAACTAATTGCTCAGCATCTTGCAATGTTATAAGAGGTCTAACTTTTGCTATATTTCTTAAGTGAAAAAATGCTGTCCTAGTAATCTGATTAATATGTGATTTAAAATTCAGGACAGAGTCAATAGTTACCCCTAAATTCTTTACCTCCGTCTTGACTTTCAATCCTAATGGATCAAGTTTATTTCTAATAACCTCATTATATCCATTTTTGCCAATCACTAAAATTTCATTTTCTCCTTATTTAGTTTGAGAAAATTACTACTCATCCATTCAGAAACACAAGCAAGACATTGTATCAGTGAATCAAGAGAGTCGGGGTCATCAGGTGCTATTGATAAATACAATTGTGTGTCATCAGCATAGCTGTGATAGTTCACGTTATGCCCTGAGATAATCTGACCTAACGGAAGCATGTAAATCGAAAAGAGCAGCGGACCCAGGATAGAGCCTTGTGGAACACCATATAGAATATCATGTGTCTTTGAAGTGTAATTACCACAACTAACAAAGAATTTTCTACCTGCCAGGTAGGATTCAAACCAATTTACTACAATAGTGAGAATAATGTAAATAGTAAGTGCCAATAGTAGTGTCTGATCTAAAGAGAACATGCTGGAGAGCTGAGCGTAAATGGAGAAAAACTAAACTGATTATCCACTATGAGATATTAAATTAAATTAAACTAAAATAACAGAATACAACAACATAGTCAATTTTGATAGTTGTTGTTATTTCTCTAGAATTATAAATAACTAGGGGGCTTCACCCCCTGCTCGCTTCGCTCGCCAACCCCTGTGTTTGGTTTTCCGGATACACATTTTTAAGATTTTTTCTTTGAATTGTTGCTATTTCATTAGTTTCACTTTTATTTCAGAACTTATGTAAAAACAATATTTGGAATCTTTCAAGTCCCAATATGCTGAATCTTTTAAATGAAGTCAGTGAGACATGTGTTTAATGACTTTGTACCATAATTCAGGATAGGTTTCTCTGTTTGGAATTTCAGCACAGACAAAGCGATCTACATCATCAGCAGTTAATAATTTTTTTTGCAAAGTAACCAATAAATGCATGTGAGGTAAAACACGTTTTTGAAATTCTCTAACTTAAACTTCAAAGCCTTACAATATTTACATACTTCTGACATATCACCTGTGTCCATATATTCGATCTCTATTCGCCTTTTAGTTATTTCTCTGAGTAATAATTTCTCTTTTGTTGTGCTAATTCGATGTTTACTTTCATTTTTTTGACACTGTAATTTTTTTCTGCTTTCATATTCTGTATCTTGCTCTGCATGTGCTTTGCAGCTAAATTTTTTTTGAGTCTTTTGAATTCCAGTTTTCATTATCTCTAACCTGCTCTGCATGTGTTTGGCCCCTTTGTTTTGTAACCTCTTTATGACGTTTTACTTTGTTTTCTACTCTGTCTTTTATTTCTGCCCTCGCTTTGTCCTGTTTTTTTTTTTATGACACCTGGGGCCTCATGTATAACGCCGTGCGTAGAACTCACACTATAACATGGCGTAAGCACAAAAGCGGGATTGTGCGTACGCACAGAAAAATCCAGATGCAGGAATCTGTGCGCACGCATACTTTCACGTTCTTCTACTACATAAATCCCGATTTGCGTGAAAAGTAACGCACGTGCACGCGCCTTCTGTCCCGCCCCAACTCCTCCCAGAATTACGCCTCTTTGAATATGCAAATCAATATAAATAGCCTTCTGTGAAAAGACAATGGGAAAAGCACGGGAGAAAATATAAGAATTTCAGCGAATACCAAGTGGAGGCAAAGGAAAAACGTACTATTTGTTGGTTTAAACAGTGGTATAATCAACAAAAGGAAGCTGATCGAGTGACAGAGTGTCGGAGAAACTCGAAGGCTCAACTTCACAAAGTCGCACAGTGCCCGAAATAAAAAAGAAATCACATATCAAAGTCGCCGTGAAAAAGCGAGTCGTAGCCCACCGTCTGAGTGTCATATGAAAGCTTATTAGGGTACAGACAAAAAAAAGGCACACAGTGGGGAAAAAAGCACGAAATGTCAACTTTAATCTCGAAATTTCCACTTTAATCACGTAGTTTATTTTGCCATTAAAGTAGAACATCATAAACTTCATCTTAAAATCGTTTAATTTACTAGTTTCTCAAATCCCATTGTAACTAAAGTGGCATGTTAAATGCTTTGTTCTGTATTTGATCTTCTATGTGCTCTATGTGTATGAATCACTACCTTCTTTTTAAACGGGCTTTCTCTTTCTCCGACAGGACACATAATCCATTACATTCTTGATATTACGGCTCTCTGAATAATTAAAATACTGAGATGTATACGTGATATCTTTTTCATAATGATAGGAATGAAAGCATGTTATTAAACATGGGAACACGGTGGCGCAGTGCTTGTTCATGTCTCACGCAAGAGGCTTGCTGCGCTATGCGCAACCTTCAATGAAATAATTTATCACAGCAGTACTGTCTCTTTCAAACGTACTAACCTCCAATTCCTGTCCTTACTTTTCTTTCTCCAAAAACTCAATCGCCACACAATAAGCTATGTAATAGACGTGAAGCCATCTGTAAGCTTAGAACTTCGATTCTTCAAAACTTTAAAGGAACATTGAAATATTTTAGTAGTACGTGTTTAATTATTATATCCGTCTATCTTTCCAGTGTCGCGTCAGCACCAGCAAGAATACAGCGCAAGGCAGGAACAATTACTGAACTAGCTAGCGCTGCGGCACCGTGTCCTCACATGTTTAATTATTAACAATACAGATTATTTAAATGAAGTTAAAGTTTTATCTGTATAATATAATCAATATGTTTTGCTGCATTTCGTCTTAGAAATGAATACCGTCAACACATGTAAATACGCGCTTTATAAAGTGGCGCAGGTTGTGCAATATTATAACTGTAGTGCAAGTTTACAGTGAGGTGATTGTACTTATAAGTCCAAACATTTCTACAAGGAGCACTTGATGGACTGATTTAGTGCCTTTAGAGTTCTTGGGATGAAACTGTTTCTAAACCGCGAAGTCCGTACAGGGACTAAAGCGTTTGCTGTGGCTCAGGCAGCATCTGCTTCATGCTGTGTACCGATAATTCTCTTTCCAATCAGCTGCTGCTGTGATTCCCCACTCAGATACAGTGATATAAATACTCCGAGTGGTGCAGTGAGAGTATTGTGGAAAAAGATGATCTGCTGTGGCAACCCTTAACGGGATCAGCTGAAAGAAGATGCAGTGAGAGTTACAACGCTAAAGCAGTTATGGTATTTGGAATACTATGGCTATTCCCTGCACCATTATATTGCTACAGGTTAATTACAATCAGATGCATTACACTAATAAACAATATGCAGTTAATTTCAGTGTATTTATAAAGCCGCGCCAGGAATGTGGATTTAAGAAAGAAAGGGTGATCACACAGGAACAGTAGCACTGCTTTGACACTGGGTGCCGCCAGTCTGCAAAACCGGGCGGATAAATTGCGTACGCCAAGGAATGAGTTACCGTGGAAATGTGCGTGGCTTTACGCCAAGTTTAGGTTTTATACATCGCGATTTGAGCGTGGAAACATTCGTACGCAACATTTCTGTGCGTACGCACCGTTTATACATGAGGCCCCTGGTCTGTGGATTTTTATTTTCCCTTTGTTGAGTAATAATTTCCGTTTGTTTGCACTACTGCGATCTTTACTTTCTTTTTTTTATACTTTCTAATTTTCCTACTTTCATATCTTTAACTTTCTCCACATTTGTATCACGCAAACGTTTTTTTTTGAGCCTTTCGAATTACACTTCTTTCATAATCTGCTCTGCATGTGTATAGCGCCAATGTTTGTGAACATGTTTATGAAATTCTACTTTGTCTTTTACTCTGTCTTTTAATTCTGAACCTGATTGGACGTGCTTTGTTTCAATTCCACTTGTTACGGGCTGATAATTACTTTCCTTATTTTCTGAATTTGCACCTAGATTATTTTTTCTTTTTTGCTCTTCTTTCTCTCCAACGCTTTTGAGTCTCTTTTCTCCGCGCTGCTTTCTTCTTCACTTAGTCGTCAACATTTCATTTATAACATATTGTTCTTTAGCTTTATATGCGTTGGGACCCTGGATCTGTGTGTGCTCAAATCCTTCACACGACTGAATGTTTTGCTGCCCCGTTGTCTTATTTGATTTTGATTGTAAGTAGGGTGTGTCTTGCAAGAATCTCATGTTCTACATCATCGCAAGATGGTCCTGGGTCAGTCTCTTGGCACAATGTCTCGTGTTTACGGTCCTCGCGGGTCCTTTAACTGTCTTCCGTGATCTTAACATGAACATCACATCTTGACTCCCTACTGTTTCTCTCCAGGATTTTTTTCATAATAGAGAGACAATGCTAGTAATCCCAGAGTCTTATTCTCTACAATTGATCGTCTACTAAACCCAGGTCACTCAATGGAATGCCTCCAAAATACTTCCAGTGAAACTTGTGAGGCTTTTGCTGTATTTTTTAATCAAAAAATTAACAATATTAGAAATAATATAGTACATCTCCCCAATACTGATCCTCTTAAACCCCTGTACTCCATTATAAACAAATTAAATTCTTTCACCAGGATAGATTTACCTGATTTATGTAAAATAATTTCTCAACTGAGACCCTCCACCTGCATCCTTGACCCAATACCAACAAGTTTTTTCAAAGAAGTATCAGGCATGCTAATTGATAGTATTCTTGACATGATAAACTCATCATTAGATATGGGGGTCTTCCCAGACTGTCTTAAGACTGCTGTAGTTAAACCCCTGCTCGAGATAAATAATCTTGATTCATCTGCTTCTGAAAATTTTAGACCTATTTCTAACCTGCCTTTCTTAAGTAAAATTCTAGACAAGGCAGCCATTATGCAGCTTAATGATCGCCCCAATAAACATGGTATTCTTGATAAGTTTCAGTTGGGTTTCAGAACAAATCACAGTACAGAAACTGCACTCGTTGAAGTAGTAAATGAATAGTAGTAAATAAAGACAGAGGCCGTTTATCTGTTCTCATCCTCTTAGATCTGAAATTGCCTTAGTCAATGGGCGGGCCTCTCTGGCAGTGTCTTAAATTGCTTTGAATCCTACCTGGCAGGTAGAAAATTATTTTTTAGTTGTGGTAATTACACTTCAAAGAAACATGATATTCTACATATTAATCAGATTACTAGGACAGCATTTTTTCACTTAAGAAATATACTGTAGCAAAAGTTAGACCTCTTATAACATTGCAAGATGCTGAGCAATTAGTTCATGCTTTTGTTTTCAGTCAACTAGATTACTAGATTACTAGACACACTCATCTCAGGACTACCCAAAAAAGACATCAATCAATTGCAACTAGTGCAGAATGCAGCTGCTAGAATCTTAACTAGGAAATGAAAATCAGAGCAATTTCTCCAGTTTTGATGTCACTACATTGGTTACCTGTGTTATTTATAATTGACTTTAAAATACTGCTATGGTTTACAAAGCCTTAAATAATCTCACTTCATCTTATATTTCGGAATGTCTTACACCTTACACTCCAAATCGTAACCTTAGATCTTCAAATGAGTGTCTACTTAGAATTCCAACAGCTAAACTTAAAAGAAGTGGTGAGGTGGCCCTCTGCTGTTATGCAGCTAAAATCTGGAATAGCTTGACAATAGGAATTTGCCAGGCTAATACAGTGGAGCACTTTAAAGCACTGCTGAAAACACATTACTTTAACATGGCATTCTCATAGCTTCATTTTAATTTAATCCGGATGCTCTGTATATTCAATTAATTATCATTATTATTCATGGTGGCTTTAAAATCTGTACTAATCCTTACTTTTTCTTCTGTTCTTTTTCCCGTTTTGTGTGGTGGCAATCTGCGCCACCACCACCTAATCAAAGCACTGTGATGTCCCTACAATGATGGGTTAAAGGACAGAAGTCCCCATGAGCGTCATCATCAAATTCTTCCATGAGAACCCTGAATACAATGAGGACTGATTGAGGTCATTTATGTTAGGTAGAATGTCTAGATGGGGCTGGAACCCCTGCAGATTTTATTTTTTTCTCCAGCTGTCTGGAGTTTTTTGTTGTTTTTTCTGTCCTCCCTGGCCATCAGACTTTACTTTTATTCTGTGTTAATTAGTGTCCCCTAATTTTAATTCTTATTTATTTTGTCTTTTTTCTCTTTCTTCATCATATAAAGCACTTTGAGCTACATTAGTTGTATGACAATATGTTATATAAATAAATGTTGTTGTTGCATAATACGCTACTGTGGCTGTTTGTTTGTCTGTCCAGGATTTTAAATCACCTATAGCTTGCAAACTGTTTGACCTATGGAACTGAAATTTGGTACACATATACTATGTGACATCTACTATCCACTTTCGTGGTGATGATTGACCTCCAAGGTTATTCCTCTTTTTATTTTTATACTCACTCTCTAAGTAACAGCACAAGTACAGACACAAACCAAGTGCATGTGTGTACTGTATAATATTAACAAAAAGAGCAGCTTACTACTGAAAACGGCAAATATAGGAGTGAGTGGGGATCGAACCGGGGACTCTTGGTTACACTTAGTTTGCGTCTGTACTTGTGCTGTTATTTAGAGAGTCAGATCGGGAGGAGGGGTGATGTTAGAGTGCGTGAGCTTATTCAGTGCAGCAGGAAAAAAGCACATGTTGATCTTTTTTTTCTTTCAGTACATGTGCCTTCCCTGTTTATTTATATATTTAGTGACTTCTCTGCATGTCTGTCTCTCTATTACACAGTGCTCTGTCTGTCTGTGTGTTACGGATCTTAAAAATAACAGTTATAAGGACAGTTGTTCGTGTCAATTGCAGTCTCAATTGTTAAAAAAATATTTTAAAAGGAGCATCCCACATGAAAAAATAACGATCTCATTAACTGACAGTGCATACCAATTTATAAATTTTATGTCCGTTTGAGGTTAAAAAGAAAAAACAAGTAACTCTTTATCCCCAGCGGGGAATCGAACTCCGGTCTGTGAGGCACAGCAAAGCTGCTGCAATCTGAAAAGCAAATCTCAGCACACTACGCCACGGAAACCGCTGTATCACCCTTGAACCTTTTGTGAAAGTGTTTATTTGATCTTTGCAACTCGGTTTTACACATTCTATACTTTATGCCTACATTTTGTAACATTTATTGCTAAAATATGAAAAAGTTTCTGTTTTAACAATGTGTTTACACAGATTACTGTAGAAACGGAACACACATGAAATGGGTGTGTTCTAAATAACAATCTATTATTTCCACTCTAAAACTCCATTTCAGTCACTCCCAGATAATCAATCAAGGCATGAGCTGGGTGAAGTTCGTGCACGTTCTAAGTCGGTGGGGGATGGAATAGCCGGCTGCTGGCAGCTTGTCGTTATCAGCACATTTAGAGGACAAAAGACGCTGGTGGAGAGGTGTGAACGGATTTAAGGTGGGCCATATCCACGAGTTTTTTCGTAGGCTCTGGTAATTCTAGTGTTAAGTGAAAAATTAAGAAAACATACCAAGTAATTGCAACACAAACACTGACTTAATCAGTTTTAACTCGAAAAGATGCCGAAGAAAGAAGAGAAGAAGTGGGCCGCTAGGGTGGAGAAAAGAAGAGCTATTTAGGAAGCAGCAAGCGCATCAGTCTCTGAGCAAATGAATGCACGAATGCTAAACGTACAGAGAAAGAGTAAGAAAACTATAAGTCAAGTGTATTAACTGCACGTTATTGTGCAGTGCGCCATTACTGGTCTGTTATATTTTGCAGTAATATAAACACATTAGCACATTTATACAGCACGTTGCATTTTAATTAGTTTTGGTAAAATAGTAATAAATTATCATATTTAAAAAATATTTCTTTTGTAGTGTTATATTTATAGATGAAACTTAATAGGTGATGTTTCTGGAGGCTGTGTGTAAAATAAATAGTAAAAACTATTATTGTTATTTATTTCAAATGCTTCAATGCAGCTTAAAGTGCTTTGACTGAAAAAAAACACCAAATATATAAAATTGAATAGCATGTGCAGTTAAAGTCTCAACAGCATTCTCAGCATTTCTGTAGCTTAGTAGAGCTAGATAACTATAAGAATCTTCAAGCAGCTCTGAAAATGTCTGCTTTGTTTGGGTCTACATACCTCTGTGAATCTGCCTTTTCTGACATGAATGTCATGAAATCAAAGTTCAGAACAAAACTGATAGATGAACATTTAAATGACTCCATAAGAGTGAACCTAAGTGGCTACATTTCACCATACACCTCTCTTGTTGACTCCATGCAGTGCCAGTCATCTGACTAACTAAAAAACACATCACACATGTAACTGAACATGTGAATACTCTTGTGAAACAGTGACCTGTAACAAAATGACAAATGAATAAGTAATATCTGTGTATTTGTAATTGCATTGTTTTATTTTGACAGCACTCATGTTTTAATTCAATAGTGTGAGATACACAAGAAAATGCATACAGACATACAAAATGCACTTGCAGGTGAACTACATATTTTTGTGATGTTTTAATACAAAATGTGAACAAGCTTATTCAGTTTGCTTGGGTTGAAATAAGCTATGAGAATAAACATTAGAAAACATGAGTAGCTCTCTGCCATTTTCATTTTGTAAAAGTAGCTCTCAGGGGAAATAAGGTTGGAGACCCCTGTATTGTACCATATAACCTCTCCTCACCTTCCCTTCTACAGTTATAACCTCAGGCAATTAGGTGTAGTAAAAGACAAGCAAGAGTTAAGTTACAATTTAAATAATGTATTATTGATAATATTCGTAAATAATAATAATAAGCAAAGTGCATGTGAATAATGGCAACCATTCAACCAGAAAATGGTGATGTGCAATTTCAGGCAGCACACAGACTTGTAGTTACTTTAAATGTCTCTAGTTAAAGCATCATTTTTGGTCAGCTTTCTTCAGAACAGGCTGCATGTCTGTCTCAATATGGCTGCCGAGCTGTGCTCTTCATTGTGTTGTCCTTTTCAGTTGATGGTGAGAGTGATGCTCCTTCATTATTTGGTAAGAGAGAGAGAGAGAGAGGTAAAGCAAGCAAATTTATAGATTTTCTGTCCAACCCCTAAAGCCAATAAGGTGTCATGGTACTTAAAGGCTTTTGATACAAGCCAATTCCAAACAGCCATACTTCAAACCAATGGGATATAAAATACCTTTCACACCTGCCACCAAAACCATTTGTTAAGGTGATACTGCCAAAACTATTAAGTCCACAGTTCTCTCATTGTGGCACAAAATTAACCTCCACAGAACTGCTTTAACCATACCATAATTACTAAAACTAAAACTGAAACTAATATATATAAAGATAAAATAAAAATGACTTTGTGAAAATAAAAACTAAACTAAAACTAAAAATATGGCATGAAGGCTAACTTAAACTAAATTAAAACTAAAATTAAGACCTGAAGTAATATAAAAATAAAAATTAGAAAAAAAGTCAAAACTATAATAACTTTGCATCACAGATTGGACCCAAAGGCCAATACAGGAGGAGAGAAAATTGGCAAGCAGCAGGTCAGAGTGGAAGAGAATCATTGTGATGTTGGTGGATATGTCTCTATTGTCAAAAGACTAAGAAACCAAAGAAGATTAAAGATTTAACTTTGAAAGTAGTATATTTCCCATCCTATTTCTTACTTCTTAGAGGTTCAGTCTGAAACACTTTATCTTACCAATGACAGAGGTAAGCAAAGGTCTCTCTACCACATATGAAACTGTATCACTGGGCCTACTGTATGTGCAGTACGGCTGTCAAGTCAGTTACAAAATCAGATTTGAATATTCTAATTATAAAGAAAGAAAAATGTTCAATGTATTATTGTGGGCTTAGCCATGATCATTAGATTCATTATATGTTGGCCTTCTCTTGTTTATGACTGAATTTGGCAGTGTTTTATCAGCAAAGGTCTCTCTACCACATATGAAACTGTATCACTGGGCCTACTGTATGTGCAGTACGGCTGTCAAGTCAGTTACAAAATCAGATTTGAATATTCTAATTATAAAGAAAGAAAAATGTTCAATGTATTATTGTGGGCTTAGCCATGATCATTAGATTCATTATATGTTGGCCTTCTCTTGTTTATGACTGAATTTGGCAGTGTTTTATCTGATTTAGCCAAAACTTATGATCATGTATTGCTGATTGGGGATTTTACACATTAATGTGAAAACTGACACTTTCAGCTAATGTTTTACTTATTCGTTAAATTCAGTAGGGTTTGCCAGATTGTCAATGGCCCAACTCATTTTCATAACCACACATTAGGTCTGATCATTACTTACAGAGTTGAGACTCAAAATTTAAATATTATACCTTTAAATTAAGTTATTTCTGATCACTACTTAATTACATTCATCTTGGTTTATGCCCTTACCTGTATACTCACAGATTAAGACAAGGACAGTACACCATCTAGATTCTAATTGCACTTTAAAATGTGTAGATATTTTGAGAAACTTGAGCATAATTGTTGAAAACAATTTGGATCATCTAATAACAAATCATAATGAGGCTTTGAAAGATGCTTTAGATACAGTAGCTCTCATCAAAACAAAAGTGATTAAAGTGCATAGTGTTGGGGCGTAAAATGCACCAGAGGTTCTCACCTTGAAAGAAGGCTCTAGGAGTCGAAGGATAGGCAAACAGAGTATATTAGCTTTATTGCAATAATCAATAATGCAGAATCAACCCAATTAAGCCAAACCAAGTTGAGCCGTGCACAAGCCAAAGGTAACAGTTTATATAATTATTTCTTATCATTTCGACATCGCTTGAAACAGCTCATTTGCTGCTTATTCTGACTCCCCACTCCAGCTGACCCCTTCCAGGCCCACTCAGAAACCACCAATATTCCTCGTACCTTGTCCCTCATTATCATTCCTTGCTTCCCTTATTTCCTAGTCGGCCCTTATCCGGCAGGTGCTCCCCCTACTCTGACCTTGAGCTGTCTCCATTCATCATTCTCCCCTTTCTCTGTCCTTTTGGGTTATCAAATATTAGTGGTTTTTCTCTGCGCTCAATTAAAAAGAAATATGGCATGTGCCTTTATTTAATTATTTACTTGGCATACCTGATTCGTGTTAAAGCTCACACTAAGTTTAATACATATAAAAGATCATACTGTTTTATATATACTTATGCTAATGCATTTTTATTTTCCATAATAGCAACTCATTCTGGTTTAATGAGAATACTCAAGTTCTTAAATTAGAATGTCGAAAACTGGAGCATAGATGGAAAGCAACAAAGCTGCCGGTCTTCTGTAATACATGGAGAGACAGTGTTACAAAGTATGAATAATCTCTCTTTATAGCCCTCTCTGATTACTATTCCAGACTAATAGATAACGACAGTAGTAATCCTCCTGAACTGTTTAGAACAGTGGCTAATCTAACAAAAGGGATTTCTAAATGACAGTGCAAAATACTTGGAGACATTAGCAGTGAAAACTCTATTAATTTCTTTAATGGGAAAATTGTCAATATAAGATCCCAGATATTAGTGTCACCTTGCAAACTTATTATGAGTTCATCAAAACCCTGTTTCGTTTTATGCTCACCTCTTTAGTAATTTTAATTTGATAACAGAACAGGAAGTCGTAAATTTAATTTCAAAAATGAAATCTACTACTTGTTTCATAGACCCAATATCAACTAGTAAAAAAACGCAACAGGTGTTTTGACAACACTCATTCTTAACATTATCAATAGTTCACTGTTGTATGGCATAGTTCCTGATGAACTAGAAGTGGCAGTTATCAGATCATTACTTAAAAAGCCAAAGCTAGAACCACAAATACTTAATAATTATAAACCACTTTCAAATTTCCCCTTTCTATCTAAAATAACTGAAAAAGTAGTCACCACATACTGTAGCTTCAGTCTCACTTAAACATCACAATTTATTTGAAAAATTAGGCTGTTTTCTGTACTGATCATAGTACATAAACAGCACTAACACGTGTTATAAACAACATTCTGATATGCTCTGATATTCCACAGCAATTATGTTGCTTGATTTAAGTGCAGCATTTGACACAATTGATCATTTTGGTTTATTACAGAGCCTGGAAAATTACATTGGGCACAAAGACACTATAGTTACTAGGTTACCAGTACGTACAGAAATGTGCTGACAGTACTCCATTATTACACTCAGAAGCTAAATATGGTGTCCCACAGGACTCAGTATTGTGACCCTGTTTTCATATTACATGCTTCCATTGGGAATTATCATTAGAAAACATAACATTAATTATTGTCATATATACAATTACAGTATATCTCTCTTTAGACCAAATGGCATTTCTAAGTCTATCTTTAATTAAGTGTGTCCGTGAGTTAAAGGAGTGGATAGATTAGAGCTATTTGTGTTTGAATACGGAAAAAACAGAAATGTTAGTTATTTCAGGGAATAATACTGACAGAAACTCTTTAACTTAGTATGAATAATCATTAGTTTTACTAAATCAGCATGCAATTTAGGTGTGATCTTTGACACATACATGCCATTTACAACGCACATTGTAATACTATCCACAACATATTTGTTCCATCTTAAAAATTTTGGAAGATTATTGACGTTTTCTAAATATGCAAGATACTGAATTAATTCATGCATTTATTTCTTGTAGGAATGATTGCTGCAATGTGTTATTCACTGACTGTTTAAATCATTCTTTATGTAGCTTTCAGTTAATTCAAAATGCTGCTGCAAGAGTTATTACACAAACCAGAAAATACAAACACATAACTCAAACCCCTGAGTTCTTACATTGGCTCCCAGTTAAGCTTATGGCTGATTTCAACTTATAAAGTTTTAAAATGGCCAAGACCCTGCTTACTTATCTAAGTTTATCATTAGTTACAAACCAGAGTACACATTGAGATTTCAAGATGCTGGCCTATTTAAGACTCTAAAAGGTATTCTATATTAATAAAACAACACAGGGATGTCAAGGTTTTAGTTACAGGGCCCTAAAGCTGTGGAATCAACTGCCTGCTAATATAAGAAATGCCCATTCAGTCTCAGCTTTTAAATCTTAGATGAAGACTTGCTACTTTAGTTTTGCATACCCTGACTAGTGCTGCTGATTAACTGTGAATAGTGCATCTTTATGGTTAGTCATTAGTACAGAATTAAATATTTCACATTTTTAAACTGTTACTAACCCTCCTATATTCTGTTTCTCTTCTCTGTATCTGCATGTGTCACATGGTGCCACTACTGTACTGTCAGGCTGGTCTCCTGCATATGGAAAAGTCATCTTGGATATAGGGGCTTGGAAATCATCAGATGGAAAGATTCTCTCATCAGCTTGGGGAGCAAACAGAGACTCCACTAAAGAAAACCCAGGTGCTGGTTAGTGGCTAGTTGGCTGAGATCTTCAAGACTTTATTTTTGACTTTCTCATGTACGATTAATCTCCACCATTGTCAACTGGCCATTGTTCATCAATTAATTAATGGACAGATATTGTTGGTTGCCATTTTTAATCAGTTCTACATTTTTCTTTGTGTGTTTTAACAAATCTGCATTTATATGTGTGCCAGTTCTGTATTTAGAAATTAGTATAACATGTACTCGTATTTTAACTAAGAATTGTTCATAGTGCTCTATGAATGCACTTAGTGAAGAGTGCTATACAAAAGTAATTTGCAAATAGCCTTCCACTCTTTTAGCACTCCAGATAGTTACTCACCACCATAGGGTAGAGCAGACCAAACAGGTACCCCAAGACAATGGAGCGAATGCCCTTTTAATGTCATTTACCAATAACATATTATTTCATGGTGTTCTCTCCTCAGCCACTAATCCTGTGGTAAAGAAAAGTCAATCTACCCACACCAGATGGCGAGTATTAAATTTGTTACCTCAATCACTCAAGATAAATAGAAAAAGCATAGAAGTTTTAATGCAAAGCAAAATGTATTCATAAAAATGAATAATACCTTCTTCTTCTTCTTTCGGCTGCTCTTGTATCTTTTTGTTCTCTGTATCTTATTCTGTTACACCCATCACCTGCATGTCCTCTCTCACCATATCCATAAACCTTCTCTTAAGCCTTCCTCTTTTTCTCTTGCCTGGCAGCTCTATCTTTAAGTCCTTCTCCCAATATACTCAGCATCTCTCCACTGCTCATGTCCAAACCAGCACAATCTCGCCTCTCTGACTTTGTCTCCCAACCGTCCAACCTGAGCTGACCCTGTAATGTACTCATTTCTAATCCTGTCCATCCTTGTCACACCCAATGCAAATCTTAGCATCTTTAACTCTGCTACCTCCAGTTCTGTCTCCTGCTTTCTGGTCAGTGCCACCGTCTCCAATCCATATAACATAACTGGTCTCACTACCATCCTGTAGACCTTCCCTTTCATTCTTGCTGATATCCATCTGTCACAAATCACTCCTGACACTCTTCTCCACCCATTCCACCCTGCCTGCACTCTATTTTTCACCTCTCTTCCACAATCTCCATTACTCTGTACTGTTGATCCCAAGTATTTAAACTCATCCACCTTCGCCAACTCTACTCCTTGCATCCTCACAATTCCACTGACCTCCCTCTCATTTACACACATGTATTCTGTCTTGTTCCTACTGACCTTCATTCATCTCCTCTCTAGAGCATATCTCCACCTCTCCAGGGTCTCCTCAACCTGCTCCCTATTATCGCTACAGATCACAATGTCATCAGCAAGCATCTAAGTCCACAGGGACTCCTGTCTAATCTCGTCTGTCAACCTGTCCATCACCATTGCAAATAAGAAAGGGCTCAGAGTCGATCCCTCATGTAATCCCACCTCCACCTTGAATGCATCCGTCACTCCTACTGCAGACCTCACCACAGTCACACTTCCCTCGTACATATCCTGTACAACTCTTACGTACTGTGGTGCTCTTTCTTGGCATGAATCCATACTGCTGCTCACTAATCATCACCTCACTTCTTAACCTAGCTTCCACTACTCTTTCCCATAACTTCATGCTGTGGCTCATCAATTTTATCCCCCTGTAGTTACTACAGTCCTGCACATCACCCTTATTATTAAATATCGGCACCAGTACACTTCTTCTCCACTCCTCAGGCATCCTCTCACTTTCCAAGATTCCATTAAACAATCTGGTTAAAATCTCCACTGCCATCTCTCCTAAACACCTCCATGCATCCACAGGTAATGTGATCTGGACCAACAGCTTTTCCATTCTTCATCCTCTTCATAGCTGTCCTTACTTCCTCCTTGCTAATCCGTTGCACTTCCTGATTCACTATCTCCACATCATCCAACCTCTTCTCTCTCTCGTTCTCTTCATTCATCAGCCTCTCAAAGTACTCTTTCCATCTGCACAACACACTCTCCTTGCTTGTGAGTACGTTTCCATCTTTATCCTTTATTACCCTAACCTGCTGCACATCTTTCCCAGCTCGGTCCCTCTGTCTAGCCAATCGGTACAGATCCTTTTCTCCCCCCTTAGTGTCCAACCCCTCATACAACTCATCATACGCCTTTTCTTTAGCCTTCATCATCTCTCTTTTCACCTTGTGCCTTATCTCCTTGTTCTCTTGTCTACTTTCTGCATCTGTCTGACTATCCCACTTCTTCTTTGCCATCCTCTTCCTCTGTATACTCTCCTGTACTTCCCCATTCCACCACCAGGTTTCCTTTTCCTCCTTCCTCTGTCCAGATGTCACGCCAACCACCCTTCTTGCTGTCACCCTTACTACATCTGCTGTAGTTTCACAACTGTCTGGAAGTTCTTCACTACCACCCAGTGCCTGTTTCACCTTCTCCCTAAACTCAACCTTGCAGTCTTCCTTTTTCAACTTCCACCATTTGATCCTTGGCTCTGCCCTCACTCTCTTCCTCTTTTTGATTTCCAACATCATCCTACAGATCACCATCATATGCTGCTTAACCACACTTTCCCCTGCCAGCACTTTGCAGTCTTCAATCTCCTTCAGATTGATTCTTCTGCATAGGATGTAATCTACCTGTGTACATCTTCCTCCACTCTTGTACATAACCCTATGTTCCTCCCTCTTCTTAAAATATGTATTCACTACAGCCATGTCCATCCTTTTGGCAAAATCCACTATCATCTGACCTTCTTCATTCCTTTCCTTGACACCATACCTACCCATCACCTCCTCGTCTCCTCTGTTCCCTTCACCAACATGTCCATTGAAATCCGCTCCAATTACCACTTTCTGTCCCTTGGGTACACTGTTCATTACTTCATCCAACTCACTCCAAAAATCTTTATTCTCATCCATTTCACACCCAACTTGTGGGGCATATGCCCTAACAACATTCATCATCACACCTCCAATTTCCAGCTTCATAATCATTACTCTGTCTGACACTCTTTTCACCTCCAAAACACTCTTGACATACTGTTCCTTCGGAATAACCCCTACTCCATTTCTCCTCCTATCCACACCATGATAGAACAATTTAAATCCACCTCCGATCCACCTGGCCTTACTCGCCTTCCATTTAGTCTCTTGCACGCACAATATATCAACATTCCTTCTCTCCATCATATCTGCTAACTCTCTCCCCTTACCAGTCATACTGCCAACATTCAAAGTTCCTACCCTCAGTTCCACTCTCTTTACCTTCCTCCTCTCCCCCTGCCTCCAGACATGTCTCCCCCTCTTCTTCTCCTTCTTCTTCTTCGGCCAACAGTAGTCTAATTTCCGCCAGCACCCTGTTGGCTAACAGTACTGGTGGCGGTCATTGTTAACCCGGGGCTTGACCGATCCGGTATGGAAATTTGTATTGTTGTCCGCATATTGATTTGCCAAAATTTTACACTGGATGCCCTTCTTGACGTAACCCTCCCCGTTTATCCGGGTTTGGGACCGGCACAAAGAAACACACTGGTTTGTGCATCCCCTGTGGCTGGGTTAAAAAAAAAAAGAATAATACCTGCAAAGATTAAATTAGCAAAGTCCAGATGTGAAACCCTTTTTGTGAATACCCTTTTTTAAAAGTAAAAAAAGCTTTACAAAAGTCAGATAATATATATAAAAATAACCCATGGTAAACATTTAAATAAAGGGAGTGAAGAAAAAAGGCAGGGGTGAGGAAGGGAAGTGGGGGTCCCACGCTAGTTTAAAAAAAAAAGAGATAGAGGGGGGTATCTTGAGGTAATAGTGATTCTTAATTTTATTAGTGCTGTTATTGCAATTAAAGGCGTGAGAAAGAAATAACTCTGCTACTGGTGTGAAAAAAAGGAGACTGACAAAGGTGGAGTAGGATAGAGGTGCGAGGCAGAAGACCCCGGCAGAAAGAATGTAGGAACCAAGAACACTGGCAAATTTTTGTTTTGATTGGCTGCGACAAGGATTCAAAAAAGCATTGCTAGAGAGCATAGCAAGGAGCTGTATTATATCTCCTTTTTTAGCGGAGATACTTCTTTTTTCTTCTTCACTTTGCTTACTTTATATAAACAAAGAGACATTGTTAAAAGGATTTTGCCACACCATGCATAAGTGTCATCTCAGGCCTTCAATGGTAGAATGTAAAATTGTTTTAGTTATAAAGTGGACCATTAAAAGTAAATAAACCCTGGGTTTGTGTTTTATAAGTGTACTAATTGTTCAAATAATTTCAAAAGGAATATTGAAATTTCTGTATTACTGTTTCATACTAAGGTTTAAGATTTTTTTGTCTAGTAAAGCTCTGTAAATAGTTTTAAATTACATCATGTTGGATTAATTTTTATATTTATTTAAATGTTTAATGTTTTTCCTAGAGACTCTGGAATTAGTTACCAGTACAACTATATCATTTCAGATAAATTATTAATATTTTAGGCAAACTCAGGAAGCTCCTTTCAAAGAAATTATTAAAATGGTGCTACATAAATATATTTGCAACACAGATAAGAAAGTTAAGTAATTCCAAAAGAGATACCTGTACATTTTAAATTAGAACTCATGCTATCCTCAGACAATATGTCCATTATGACATTTGTTCCATGTAAAATTGTTCATCACAGATAATTGGCTAACTACTCTGATAATCAATAGATCGGCCTACATGTTTTGATCATGAAAGTTAGTGAAAAACATCTTATTTTAAAAAGGTTTTTGTCTATATCATATCCACTTCCCTAGGGACAGATGCATCTCATCTGACCTGTGAGTTATCAATTAACTGCATATTCTGTCCTTTTCTGGAAATGCTGGAAATGACCCTCTATCTGCTGCAGCCAGGTGTTACGTGGGCACCCCCTTCACCTGGTCCAGCCACTCAGGTCCTCAACAAGAAGGACCCTGAGAGCTGGATGAGCCTCGGTAAATTGCATCACATGGCCGTAGTGCCGAAACTGAGGCTCCCTCACAATTCAGACAATGTGACTCATTCAGGACTCCATGAACAACAAGGTCGACACTCTCTCCATAGACAGACACACTGCTGATGGCTGTACCTAAGAGGTCATTAAAGGCCTGGATCTTGGTTTTTATCCAGGACACTGTGGTATAGTGGGCCTGCAGCTCAAAAAAGTAGCTGTTTTAATTAACAAATAAATAATGAACACACATGCTTTGGGGAGTGGGAGCAGGTACAAGCGATCTGCTATGAAGATGCCATGAAGTCTCTGGGTTGGTGCAAGGCGGTCAGCCATCCGTGTGTTGCCTTGCTGGCTCGTGCGGGCAGTTTGATTGCCTTGCTATCAGCCCAGGGCGGTAATCAGGCAATCACACCTACAACCACTCCCCCAGCCTAAAAAGGAGAGTGTAAGGAAAGGAAAAGGGTATCAAAGGAACAAAGGAAGGAGGATTGGAGGTTAAAGGATGGAGAGGCGTCGGTTTTTAAAGCAAAGCACCAGGGACAGAGCATTTTAAAGAAGACTCTTGTCTGAATTTTAACCTCGTTTTAGTGGATTATTTATTTATTGATATTTAACCTCCACCAGCACTTTGATGATTTTATGGATTACTTATTTATTGATTTTTTTTTAGAGCGCTGAACTTTTTGGAACACTTGTTTTGTGGATTGTTTTAATAAAAGCACTTGCACTTTACACGTTCCCCTTGCTTCATTTGTGTTTTGTCCCCATCAGCCATGCTCATCTCAGTTATGATATTGACGGTGTTGGGTTCAAGAGGTTCCCAAAAGCAAAGAGGGAGCCCTGATCAGAGCCTCCATTGACTCCACAAAGATCACAGCATCGTCAGCAAAGTCAAGATCAGTGAATCTTTCTTCACCAACAAATGCCCCACACCCGCAGTACTTCACAACGTCGCCCAACATCCAGTCCATGCAAGCATTGAACAGAGTAGCAGCAGGAACACACCCCTGATGAACCCCAGAATCAACTGGGAAAAACACAGAGGTTCTGCCTTCACTCCGAACAGCACTCACAGTACCAGTTTACAGACCAGCCATGATATCCAGCAATCTTGAGGGGATCCCGCAAAGCCTCAGAGTGTCCCACAGGGCAGCTCGATCAACTGAGTTGAACGCTTTATGAAAATCGACAAAAGCTGCAAAGAAATTCTGATGATATTTGCGTTTACGCTCCATGAGAACCCTCAGTACCAGGATGCAGTAGATGGTAGACTTCTTAGGCGTAAAACCAGACTGCTCCAGTTGCTGGTAAGTGAGCAAGTAATCATGGATCCTATTGAGGACAACCCTAGCAAGGACCTTACCCAACACCGAGAGCAGTGTTATCTCCCTGTAGCTGCCAAAATCTAGGCGATCACCCTTCCCTTTCCAGATAGGGATGACAAGTCCCGTTTTCCAGTAAGCTGGGATGATGTCTCCCAAATGGAAGCAAAGATTGCTTGCAATGCCAGGAGGACAGCCTTACCACCAGCCTGGAGAAATTCAACAGTGAAGCAGAACAGTATCTGGAGAAGAACAGTACAGAAGAAGTACTTAAAAAAACTGTTCTTAGTACTACTATAGATCCAAGAAAAGTGAAATGGGGTAGAAAAATCTCACTCAAAATGTGTTGTGAAAGGGTGTGTTTAGGTAACAGAAGACTGTCCAACGATATAAGCTAAGTATACAAATACAAATAAACTAATCGTCATAGTGATGTGCAAAAACAGATCTGTAAAATACCATACTCATAGAATTTCAGAGATTTTCTGCAGTTATATGATACCAAAATTAATGCAAGCTAAAATAAACAACTATGGTTTTTTAATTTAAATGTCATTTTTTGGCACTTGAAAAATAAGATTAAATTAATTTGGAATAGATAAATTTGATTTTTTAGCCCTGATATGCAGTATCTATTCTCAAATGGCTACGCTCTAAAACCCTCCAGCCTGATTTCCTACCCTTGCTAAATTGAAATTCAAGAAAATTAATTTTGACTTAAGATCAATTAGCATAGGTTGCATATAAGTTTGGTTAATTTTTGTTGGGTTATGTGTCAGATTTGCCAACTGCAGTTGTTAATCTCATTGTTACACCATGTCAAATTACATGACTAAAAATCAGACCATATGTCATCTGTACTGACTGAGTACCAATCTTCCAGTGCAGTCATACCTGCTCCTTTTTCTGACAGCCAACAGCTTGCTCCCTGGTAGAGCCTTTAGTATGTATCGTGATCGTGATTTAGAGAGAATAAAAGTGAAAAAAAAGGTAACTTTTACAAGTCCTATAAATGTACACCATGTGTTACAGATGCAAACCAAGTGTATGTGTGTACTGTATAATATTAACAATAAGAGCAGCTCACTACTGAAAACAGCAAATATAGGAGTGAGTCGGGATTGAACCAGGGACTCTTGATTACATGTCAGCAAATCTTACTGCTATGCCACGGAAGCTGTTGTCTTTTCCTTGAACCTTTTGTGAAAGTGTTTATTTGATCTTTGGACTTCAGGCTTCATACATTATATAGTTTATGCCTAGATTTTGTAATTTACTACTAAAATATGAAAAACGTTTCTGTTTTAAAAATGTGTTTGCACAGATTATTGTAGGAACGGAACACACATGAAATGTGTGTGTTCCAAATAACGATCTATTATTTCCACTCTAAAACTCCACTTCACTCCCAGATGATCAATCAAGGCATGAGCTGGGAGAAGTTCGTGCACGTTCTAAGTTGGTGGGGGGATGGAATAGCTGGCTGCTTGCTGCTTGTCTTTACTGGCACATTTACAGGACAAAAGAGGCTGGCAGAGAGGTGCGAACAGATTTAAGATGGGCCAGATCTACAAGTTTTTACGTAGGCTCTGGTAATTCTAGTGTTATAGCCATTCCAGTGTGTGTTCAGACCAAAGTGTGTGTGTGTATTAATTACTTTTCTATCTATTGTATTTATTTATTTAAAGAGCTTCTGCAAAAAGCCAAATCCCCCCAATCCCCCCCCCCCCCCCCCCCCCGTGGACAAATAAAGTTCTATCTATCTATCTATCTATCTATCTATCTATCTATCTATCTATCTATATAAATAATATGTATGAGCATATTTACAATAATAAATGAAAAACTGCTCTAGTATAATGATTTAAACTTTGGAAAAAGCCTATTTCAGCCAATCTGTGCAACTCAGTGGAAAAGGAATTACTGTAGGTCAGATTGTACTTCTTCTATTGTATTTATCTGTTAGGTCATGACCACTAGAAAATCTACATACAGTGCATTCAGAAAGTATTCAGACACCATTATTTTTCAAATGTTGCCATGTTGCAGCCTTATGCTAAAATTGTTTCAAATTATTTTTTCCCTCATTAAGTGAAATTAATTTCCTTCATTAAGTGAAAATACGGTTTTAGAAAATTTTGGAAATTTCTCAAACATAAAAACATTACATATAACATTTACAGAGGTATTCTGATGCTCATGTCCATCTAGTTCTATTTATCATCGAGATGTTTACTCTACATCTTGTTTAGTTTCCATCTGTGCTAAATTCAATTGATTGGACATGATTAGAAAAAGCACACCCCTGTCTATAAAAGTCACACAGTTAAATGCATATCAGGTTAAGGGAATTGCCCTTGGAGTTTAGAGATAGAATTGTGCTGAGGCACAGATCTAGGGATGGCTGCAAAAATCTTTTAACCATTAAAGGTTCTCAAAAGCACAGTGACCTCCATAATTCCTAAGTAAAAGATGACTAGAACAACTGCAACTCTTCCTAAAGATGGCCAAGCAGCCCAACTGAGCAATCAGGTGAGAAGAGCCTCGATAGACACTGGCGAGGTAACCAAGAACCCAACAGTCACTCTAGCTAAGCTCCACAGAACCTATGTGGAGATGGGAGAAACTTCCAGAAGAACAACTATCAATGAAGCACTCCACTAATCTGGACTTTATGACAGAGTGGCCAGACAGAAGCCTTTTCTCAGTAAAAGACATATAACTGCTTGCTGGGAGTTTGCAAAAAGGAAACTAAAGAATCTTAGATAGTGAGAAACAAGATTCTCTGGTGTGATGAAACCAAGATTGAATTGTTTAGCATCAATTTTAAGCATCATCTCAGGAGGCAAATAAACATTGCTCATCTACTTTATTTAATAAATGTGCAAAAGAATTCTAAAATCTTGTTTTTACTGTGTTATTCTAGTGCATAAAGTGTTACTTGATGAGAGAAAAAATTAATTGAAATGATTTTACCATAAGATTGCATCATATCAAAATGTGCAAAAGTGAAGGGTTGTGAATACTTTCTGAATGCACTATTTATTTTTAACCTGTTCTAAAATGTTTATTAAAATGCTATAATGTGGATAGCATTCTAGTTAAAACATTTTCTGTAAAAAGTATCCCCAGATTTTTAAAAAAAATCCTTCTCCTTCTATGTATTTTTTCCTAATTTTAGAGACATTTTTTTCATTGAATTCCTAACTCTGACATTTCCAATAATCAAAGTTTAGAAAAGGGGCCATCCTACTCTTGATGTTATGTTCCTCTTAATTTGGTTTTATCTCTGGTACTTTGTCCTTTACCTCTTTCAGTTTTTGGCATTTCAAAGACTTTTTTTGAAACTTTATGAAAATGCATTTTGCTTTATAGCTTCTACTGTTTGCAGATTTCTCCCTAGGTTTGTCCCTAAAGCTCCTTCTTTATACTTTTTGACTTTCTGTTTACAAGCCATAATTTTGTATCTGGCATTTTAATTAATTTGACTTAAAAAAGTATTCTTTAATTTGAATCTCCAGTTAAAGGTACATTTACTGTTTTTTGACTATGGCATCATCTCATATTGCTAATCTAATCAAATTAATATTTGGTTTACTTTTACTTGTATACATTTGTTTATTTCCTCATGTTTTAAAATTCTTCTGTTTAGTCTTTTAGCTTGAGATAAGTTCAATGTCCTAAATTCTAAAGGCTACTGATAAAGTGTTCAGTCACTGTATTTTTAAAAATGTCCATTGCTTTGAAACTGTTAATAGAAAATGCACTATATAAAAGGTAACTGGACTGAATTGAGTTTAAAGTTCATTGTGTACTACTAATATTTAGAACATGTAAACAATAAAAACATTTTAAATCATAGGCCATACACCAAGCAATGCATATGCCAAAAGATTAGTTCACTACTCATTTAATTTATAGCCCACTATATTATGCATGCAATTTTTGTCTATTTCTCATTGCCTATAATTTATCATTCCTAGAAGGTGTTTATCACTAGCAATGAAATTTAATGAATACAAGCTTTTGTCTTGATTCCACAGAGGGAATTGAGGGCAGGCAGAAGGAAGCTGCATAATTACAGGAACTGGAGACACACACCTCTGTTGGAATAGGTAAGAAACAGAAAAAAAGATAAAAAATATAAAAGTTTTGACAATTAGCAAATGCAGCTACAACTCTAGTCTGTTTTTGTTCTTGATAAGCAGCTTATTCATTTGTAGTATTTAAATTTGGATCCAGAAAACCAAATAAGCTTTTGCATGTATATTATTTGTAAATAATATAACTAGAATAAATCCACAAAACTCCAAACACATTTTCTGTCTGTTCGTGTTTTCTTCCTTTAGTCCAAAGATATCTAAGCAAGGTTAATTGATAATATTAAACTGTCCACATGTGAGGGTAATTGTGTGTCCGGATGTGCACATAAGTTATTTCTGCATCTTGTTTAGTATTGGGATAGGCACGTTCCCTTGCAGTCCTGAATTGGATTGAGTTTGAGAGTTTTATGTTAACTCCTAACACATAATGCACTTGTAAATGTTTTTAACTCCTGTTATACTCCTGTTGTTTGCTGTAGATGCCAAGAGAAGCCCTCATATTGTCATCAAAATATAATAAAACCAGGAAACCCATATACATGAAGGCATGTTATTTTTTTAATTGAAAACAAAGGAGGTAAAACAAAGGAAATAGCTGAAGTACAAAGAAAGCAGAAAAGCAAAAAACCCACAGCTGCACTGGGCCCACCTTCAGAGGCTCAGTCTCATTCCACACAGTAGCATGAGCTTCCCACTAGATCACCTCAAGTACTATGGTAAAACCACCAAATTCCCCTGACACTTTTCTAGACTCTGAGTGCTCTTCCTTCCGCTGTTTCAGCCCTAGATTCATCTTCCAACTCAACACTCAATGATATGATTTTGAACCCAAAATTTTATTTGATTCAATGTATTTCTTTATAGTTATTTTACCTCTGTATAGGGTCAGAGTGCTTCTACATATTTACTGTTGCAATGTAAATTTCCAAACCATACAACTTGTAAGAGCGTAAACATTACCAGTCAAAAGTTTGGACACCCAGAAATTTTCATGTTTTGATGTACTAGGGTGTTGTACCGTGTTAGCCATTATTAATGTAGTGAAAAGTCAAGCAAAATGTCATTAGACCTTAGACGAACCAGATGATGAAACTGCAATACAGGGTACTGACAGTGACATTGACCCGGATTTTGAACCATGCTCATCAGGCGATCCACATCTGATAACACAGTCCAAATTGAACGATTTGGTCAGAGATTTGGGTCTGTCAAAAGCAAAAGCCGAGCTGCTGGGTTCGAAACTGTAGCAATGGTGCTTGCTGTCATCAGGTACGAAAATTTCTGTGTTTTGAGGCCAACACCATGGTATAACAAAATTTTTTGCACCAGTCTACAGTCTTTGTTTCTGATGTGACATTGAAGGATTGTTCCCGGAATAGAGGCGTCTCTTCATTGATTCGTCAATGTTAAGCCTGAAAGCTGTTCTGCTACACAATGGCAATGTTTATCCTTCAGTACCTGTTGGCTATGCAGCACACATGAAAGAAATGTATGACAATATGGAACTGTTGCTGAAGCACAACTGGAATATATGTGGAGATCTTAAAGTTGTTGCTCTGTTACTAGAACTGCAGGTCAGCTATACAAAGTTCTGTTGTTTCATCTGTGAATGGGACAGCCATGCCAGAGTCGCACTATTCTCGACAGAACTGACCACTCCGTAAAAAGCTAGTTCTAGGACAGAAAAATGTGGCACATGAATTGCTTGTCGACCTGGCAAAGATATTTTTGCCTCCTCTTCACATAAAACTGGGACTCATGAAGAATTTTGTGAAAGCACTGAACAAAGAAGGCGAAGGTTTTTGTTATTTAAGACAGATGTTCCCAAGAATAACTGACACCAAGATAAAAGAGGGAATTTTTGTTGGCCCCCAAATCAGACATGTTATGAGTGACAAGTGGTTTGAAGATCTGTTAGTTGGGCCGGAAAAACTTGCCTGGAAAGCCTGCAAAGATGTTGTTGACAATTTTCTGGGCAATTATAGAGCCCCAAACTACATTCAGCTGGTAGACAAACTTCTAAAAGCATACAAGACAATGAAGTGCAACATGTCACTCAAGATTCATTTCCTCCACTCACACTTGAACTTCTTCCCCGCAAATCTCGGTGCCGTCAGTGACAAACAAGGTGAAAGGTTTCACCAGGACATTGCTACGATGGAGAAACGATACCAGGGCAACTGGAATCCATCAATGCTTGCTGACTACTGTTGGACACTGCAACATGATGCACCAGACATTGAATGCAAAAGAAAATCAGGAGCAAAACACTTTTAATTCTGTTGAATTTAATAACTTATGCGAAGCATAAATGTGACTAAATATGTTATTGTCAGTAAACATATAAATTACTATTTCTCAGAGTTCCTACGTGATCCAGTAAAACCAAAACTATATTTGTGCATACCTAGTAGGTACCTGTCACAATCAGCAAAAACTTTTCAGGAAGCAAGACTTCTCAAAAAAATTGTTGTGCAATGTTATTAATATATTTTACAAAGTAAATAATTAATCCAAAACACACATATGATCATAATTTTTAAGAAAAATATATGAGGTTTATTGATTCTTTCCATCCATAAAAAGATCCAAAGTAGAGAAACAGAACATAGGTGAGTCAGTAATATTTTTAAATGATTTACAAGCTTTTATTAAGGAGCAAAAGAGTAACAACTAGCTGAAATATTAAAAGTTTATTAGCAGCTTTTGTGTGTATGTAATGCACTGTAGTAATGAACATCTAGACTGAGTTTAACTGCTGCAAACAGTGGGCTTCTATTACATAATTCACTGAACAATTTGGGGACCCTGTACCTAAAGGTTCACCTTCCACATAGTTTTATGTATGAAACCTTCAGAAGATTAACACTTTAAATTTGTAATTACACTGTGCTATATATGCATTTGAAAGTTATGTTAGAGAAATAAGACCCAAGCCATTTATCAATGTGTATACCCTGGCAAAAAAGTACACTAAAATACACTTAATTTAAGTGCATTTATTGTATTAAAAATGTGCTATTTTCAAGTACTAATTTTGTACTTAGTGTGCTAACACTATATCATTAGTGCAACTAAATATATATTTAAATACAACCAAGTGTACTTGAAAGTGCTATGAGACACAATTAAGATATGCTTAAATATGCTTATATTACACCTTTTCATTATTTCTGTACTTTCATAAATCTACTTTGTATCCTCTTGGAGTATATCTGAATCCACCTTTCAGATACTTGTTAATGTACTTACACAGGAAACAATTTTACATTTCAATCAAAATGCAAGGACAATATACTGAAAACATATTTGTAAGAGTCATTTGCTAGTTATTTAAGTTACATTAAATGTTTGCCTATGAATTAGTGCATAGCATATAGAAGGTTCTTATAACCCCTACAAGCTGAATTTAATTGGTATATCCTAACTATTTCTTGCCCCTCTGACCATAGATTGGTCTCAGGTAGTAACCTGTCTTGCCATGCCTTAACATGCTCAGTAGTATGTGCAGAGTTGTACATTTAGAACATACTAAACGTGAAGTAAAGCACAGAGAAAAAACTCATCCTTAAGTATATAAATGATTCAAGTTTAACAAGAAGAAACATGTTTTTTTCTTTTTTTTTGCCTTATATTCTACACGTGTAACTTTTCTCTATTCTTGTGTGGACTGTTTGCTTTGAATTTCATTAAACGCTTTTAAAGCAAACCTTTTTTGATTAAAAGATTTCCTTTGATACATGTTTGACCCTTGCTTACCAGCAGCTACAATATTTGTGATATATTTTAAATGTATTTACAACTACACAAATTATCCCAAGTAAAAAAGTGCACTAAAATACACTTAATTTAAGTGCACTTATTGTATTAAAAGTATGCTATTTTCAAGTATTAATTTTCTTCTTAGTGTGCTAATGTCACATCATTAGTGCAACTAAATATTGTCAAAGAATAGACGAGTGAGACACAAAAAGAGTTGGGGCAGCCACCTGTATATTGTTTCCTGGCTGCAAAAGAGTTAAGTGTTGGGTACAATTGAGTACAGATTTGAGTCCAAAATTAAATTACATCATTAGGGCCAAACTGGAAGTGATGTCATCAGGGGGGAACCGAAGGTGGTGTCCTCAGAACCAGGCGGAATTTCTCTGTCACCCCCTGATCTGGCATGGAATTACCCTCATTCAGGTCCTTTAACTGCCTCCCATGCACGCGTGTGTGCAAAATATATACTTAAATACAACTAAGTGTACTTGAAAGTATTATTTTTGAGACACCATTAAAGATGTGCTTAAACATATTTACAGTACAATTTTTTATTTCTGTACTTTCCTAAATGTACTTTGTTTCCACTTAGAGTATATTTGAATCTTTTAGGTACTTATTAATACACTTACTGTATAATATATAGGAAATACATTTATAATTCAATCAAAATGTGAAGATAATACATTGAGAACATATCCATATTACTAACCGAGAATGGTAAACCGGATGGACGCAGGGACATCCGGCCATGGGCCGTAGCCGCAAAAGACGTACTGCGCAAGCGCCACCACAAAATCCCCCTTCCAAGCAACGGAAACCGGATGCAAAGCAACGTAAAATAAGAAATGAGGCGCCCATAGCACACAGAAAAAAGGAGTCAGACGCGAAACGAAACACACACAAAGAAGAGAATTGAGACCCACGACACACAAATGAGGCAACGCCCCCTAGCACAAAAAAAAAGAAGTCAGACGCGAGCGCCACACAAACCCATTGGACACAAAATGGGAAAGACTACGGACATAGCACACGAAACATACACAAAAAGCAGGATTCGGACCCACGACCACATTAACATAAATAAGAAATGAGACACAAAGCACCATTACTAAACGAACCGTCCGTATTAAATATACGTCATCTGAACACATTCAAATTATGCAGCATAGGTCGATCTCATTACACTGATGCACTATTAACTGTTCAACCACAGAAAAGGCTCCATATTAACAGTGAGTGCGATCCTCCTTATTACTTATCCATATTTATAACGCTGAAGAACAAACAAGTCATGAATTCACGCTCACGGGTACAAAACGATACGGCTCGAGTGACGGGACCAAACACACGAACCCGCATGAAAAAAAACAATACATGTCGGTCGACTAACCGACATACAAAAACGGGCAAGGCTCAATACAAACAATGACCGCCGTAAACTGCAACGGGCTTCTCACACAGCACAGGCAAATCGATTACGGCTCCAGAATAGCACGTCCCAATTCCTGCACATACAACGACGCGCCTCTCAAACGGCACAGACAAAACATTCACATCAAGGACATCAACGACAGACACCTGCTAAACGATTGCGCCAGTTAGCTGACAACGCGTTCAATAATGAGTCCACTATTCATGAAAATTCATTGGGATTAATGAATGTCATTTGCAATCATTGTCATTCACTTAACTTCCCTGAAGAAACAACTGGCAATACAAGTAATGAATTTACACGTTATTGTCAAAAGGGTCAAATTTGACTGCTTCCTTTACATTCATATCCTGCATATCTACAGAAGCTTCTAACTGACGAAGTACCTGAAAGTAAAAACTTTATGAACTGCATTACATCCTACAATAGTTCATTTGCTTTTGCATCTAATGGCATCCACTCACTTACTCAACACCATTGATAAACTTCTACAAACGTTAATGATTAATAATATTCCCTTTGGAGGCAAGGTACTTTTATTAGGAGGAGATTTTACACACTGCTTAGCTATTGTTTCACATGTCACGTGCTCGGCTATTCTTCAGTCCACCTTAAAATACGCAGACAATTGGCATTGCTTTCAAAACAGTTACGGAGATATTTGGAACAACAATCTCATTACACCAAATACCCCTTTTAACACAACGAACTATATTCTGTCCAAAAAATATTAATGTTGATCACATTAATAACCAGGTCATTACTTCCTGGAGTGGCACAGCTCTTTCTAAGCTCTGACAAAGTTGACTCTGATGACGACAATGACCATCTTAATTTCCCCTTAGAATATTTGAACACTATTAACCCAGCCGGATTACCACAACACAATCTTAGCCTTAAAAATGGAACAATAATCATGCTATTAAGAAACCTTAACACTAAACAAGGTTTATGCAATGGTACACGTTTAGTCGTCAACACCATGCCACACAATGTTATTAAAGCAAAACTTCTTACAGAATCACATGCTAACAATACTGTTCTAATTCCTACAATTACCTTACAACTTCTGACCTGGAATTACCTTTTACACTTAAACGGCGACAGTTCCCCATTAGACCTGCCTTGACCATGACCATCAACAAATCACAAGGACAAACCATAGACAAAGTTAGCATCTACCTCTCTGAGCCCGTTTTTGGACATGGACAACTTTATTTGCTTCCTATATGCATCATCTACACCTTCACACTATGCTATATCTCATTCATACATCACGCTCTTTGTAAATTCACAACACCAGGGGTTGGCGAGCGAAGCGAGCAGGGGGCGGAGCCCCCTAGTTTGTGATATATTTCAAATTTATATTATATTGGTACTGTATATATTGGTATATATAGGTAGCACACAGTGTACTCAAATTAAGTTCTGTGTACTTTTAGTTCTGTAAATAATAACTGCAACAAAGTGCTCTGCACTTATGTTTGGTACATAACGGAAAAATAACAATCAAAACAGTTGCTCTGTCATACAGCAAGACTTCATTGGTATTTGAATTACATTTCAACAACATTTGTAACAAAAAAATGAAGGCTATCTGCTATAAGTCTGTCTCCTTTGATGAATATCCAAGTGAGCTTGCCCAGGGCACAGACACAAACAAAACAAAGAATGAACAAAAGAATTATCACATAGCTTCACGTGGGCAGAATAATTCAGTGTCACAAATCTCCTCCTGTGTGTGTGTGTGTGTGTGTATTACACAGATTACACCTTCTTTATTGAGACAAATTTCTTGCTGTTGTACTTCTGTCTTAAGATTGTTTTCACTTCAGAGATTGTCATCCTTGGAAATTCAAAAATTACTGTATCAGCAGAAACAAAAGAACAAATGGGGTGATAGTAAAAATAATGTTTGTTTGTAAGGCATGCCACACTAAAAGTAATGGTTGATTTTTGTAGTAAAACACATATAGTAAGTGACTGATAAGTATTAAAACATAAAATGAATGACATGAAGAAGAAAAACAAAGGGATAACAACAAAATATATTTAATACAAACTGACAAGGGCATTCAATTTTTCAGGGTCCAGTCTTCTGTGATTCAGTTGATGCCGGTTTGCCAGTAATACTTGACGATGCCAGCACATCCTTCCCAGACAGCAGCACAGCTAACTCATGAGTGAAGAGGGACATTCTTTTCCTGTTCAGTCTGAGGAAGCAGGTTTTACTCAGAAAAATCTGTGTCCAGGAAATAAAGTATCCACATTACTACAGTATACACAGTAGATTGCTTGAATGTAAACACCAGGGGCCTCATGTATAAATGGTGCATATGTACAAAAATGTTGCATACGCCTGTTTCCACGCTCACGTTGTGATGTATAAAAACTAAATTTGCCGTAAAGCCACACGCATTTTCACGCTAGGTCAAACCATAGCATACGCAAGTTTTTGGCTCGGTTTTGCAAACTGGCGGCACCCAGCGTCAAAGCAGTGCTACTGTTCCTGTGTGGTTTCCCTTTATTTATTTGATTTACATTCCTGACGTGGCTTTATTAAAAACACTGAAATTAGTTTAAGGCATTTGATTGTAATCAACCTTTAAAAATATAATGATGCACAGAATGGCCAAACTATTCCAAATTCCATAGCTGCTTTAGCGTTGTTACTCTCAGTGCACCTGTATTTTAACCCATTGTATATGAGTGGGGAATCACAGCTATACAGCAGCTGATTGGAAAGCTCTACGGCATATTGTGTCAAGTGCATAAAGAATTGTCAGGGTACAGCATCTAGCACACACTGCCTCAGCCATGTGCACAGTCTATTTGAACTTTTCCCATTGGCAAACACTTCAGAGCCTTTCCTGTATGAACCTCGCAGTTTCATCCCAAGAGCTCTAACGCATTCAATCAGTCCATCAAGTGCTCCCGGTAGAACTGTTTGTACTTTTAAGCACAATTTATTGTTGTTGTTATTTTACCATTTTACCATTTTATAGGAAAATAGGTTTATGGAGGATTTGCATATTGAATCTCATTGTACCATACAATAATATTAAAGGAATTCAATTCAACAGAAGAGAGAGCATATTTACAGATGATGATGACTGGCCTCTAAGTCAATTTAGTTTTCCAAGTGCTATCTTCTTGCAGCTCTTGATATCATTTTTAAGATGAAATCCAGTAAAGTATATCCATCCATCCATCCATCCATCCATTTTCCAACCCGCTGAATCCGAACACAGGGTCACGGGGGTCTGCTGGAGCCAATCCCAGCCAACACAGGGCACAAGGCAGGAACCAATCCCGGGCAGGGTGCCAACCCACCGCAGAGTAAAGTATATATATTACATTATATAGATACATTTTTAACTTCATTTAAATAATGTATACTGTTATTAAATAAATACCTGGACACAGTGGACAGCGCCAGCGATGAACTGGTGCCCCGTTCAGGGATTGTTCCTGCCTCGCGCTGTATGCTTACTGGGACTGGTGCAACCCTGGATGGAGAGATGGATGGAATAATTAAACATGTACTGCGAACATATTAATGTTCCTTAAAAGTTTTGAAGAATCGGCATTCTGACTTTTATTAAAGAGCTGATTGTGTGGCGATGTGTTACTTGGAGAAACAAAAGGAAGGACAGGAATTGGGGGTAAGTACATTTGAAAGAGACAATACTTCTGCTATAAATTATTTCATCAAGGGTCACGCATGGTGTAGCAAGCATCTTGTGGGAGGCAGGAACAATCTCTTGATCAAGTCGCTAGCTCATCACTATCCCTGCGCCACTGTGGCTCTATATTTAATGCATGCTTCAATTAATTTCATCATGAAAATGATATCAAACATACATCTTAGTATTTACATTGTTCAAAGAGCTGTAATATCATGAATGTAATGTATTCTGTGTCCTGTCGGCGAAAGAGAAAGCATATTTAATAAAAAGCAAGTAGTGATTCACACACATAGAGTACATAGAACACATAGAATACAAAGCATTTAACGTGCTACTTTAGTTTAGTTTACTTTAGTTACAATTGGATTTGAGAAACTAGTAAATTAAAAGGTTTTAAGATTAAGTTTATGACGTTCTACTTTAATGGCAAATTAAACTATGTGATTAAAGTGGAAATTTCAAGATTAAAATTGACATTTCGAGTATTTTTTTCCACTGTGTCCCTATTTTTTTTCTTTTCTTTGTACCCTAATAAACTTCCATATGACACTCAGACGGTGGGCTACGATTCACCTTTTCACGGCGACTTTGATATCTGACAAATTCTTTTTTATTTCGGGCACTGTGTGACTTTCTGATCTTGAACTTTCAATCAGCTTCCTTTTGTTGGTTATACAACTGCTTAAACCAACAAATAGTAAGTTTGTCATTACCTCCACTTTGCATTCGCTGAAGTTCTTCTGTTTTCCCCATGCTTTTCCCATTGTCTTTTCAAAGAACGCTGTACTTAAGGGAATATTTATATTGATTTGCATATTCAAAGAGGTTTAATTCTGGGAGGAGTCTGGTAGGGGCGGCAGGTGCGTGCACAAGAGTTACTTTTCACACTTTTATGTAGCAGAAGAACATGGAAGTTGGCTTCGTACAGTTTTGTGCATCTGGATTTTTTTGTGCATACGAACATTTTGACTTTTGCCCATACGCCATGTTTTAGTGTGAATTCTACGCACGATGTTATGCATGAGGCCCCAGATGCAGAGAACACATTAACCAGAAAAAAGCCTAACATTTAATTATAGTCAATCAGCCAGAAATTAAGTTTCTGTTGATCTATTTGATGATGAAGATGGTCAGCAACAGCTAAAATTACCAGAAGAAATTTCTTAAAAGACAGCAGTTTGAATGCCAAATATCTACAAAGCTCTAATTTCTGCAAGTGGTCTTTGAATCAAACATATGCTGAACAGAACAATTCTATGAACAAAAAAGAACGTCACTAAAGTAGCCATGCATTGACTACAGTTTAAGATCAGTGTAATGCTGCAATGGAAAACTATCATTCAAAACATGTAATTCTAGACTACTGCAAATACTGAACAAGAAATGTTCTTTTCTAATTGGTTGTCAGGTGGCTATTAATTACAAACAACGGGAAACTTATGAAGTAGATCCGGCAAAAAGTTTAGTCACCGTTCTCTGTCAATGCTCTGGAAACTTTTAATAGTAAGTACAGCAACTACAGTAAACAATGGTTGATTGAAAAGCTGCTCATTGATAAAGGCTACTACAGTGAGTGTGTTAATGAATGAACTAAATAAATCTTATTTTGCTGAGTGGTGTAAACATGATGAATTTTGTGTAATTTGAGATGCTAGCAAGCATTGAATCAGAAACAGCTAATGGAATTGGGCATAGCAACAATACAATCAGCTGTAACGTAGCAAATTACTCAATGTTATCCTTGTCCATGACTAAAGAAAGTAACACTACAAACTAAACAGGTTGGCTTGTTTTTAAACTGAACCAAATGTTTCCTTTGTGGGCTATACATCCATGTCTAAGTACATGTGTGGCAACCAGGTTATAAGCAGTATAACGGTCTTTGAGGTGTCCTGTTATACGGATATAATGGACCTGAGTACACTTTGATCAAATGTACTCCACAGTCACCAAATCTTAATTTGTGATGTGGTGGAACAGGATATTCGCATTATAGTTGTGCAGCCAGCAAATCTGCGGCAACTATGTTATGCTATCATGTCAATATGGACCAAAATCTCTGAGGAATATTTCCAGCTCCAGGTAAAAATAAAATAAACTACTCAAAAAAATTAAAGGAACACTATGAAAACACATCAGATCTCAATGGGAAAAATAAAATTGTACTAAATTGTACTAAAAATATACTTTAATATCAGAAAGTACATTTCCAGGACATTATTGTTTTTGTGTACTAAAAAGTGCAAAGAAATACAACAACACAAATGTACATAAAAAAATTTGTTTCTCAGAACAACTGCAGTGTATATAATCTAAATACAGTAACTTGCAATAATGCGTCAATACCCCGTATGTATGGTGTTCGCGTCAATACCCCGTATGTATGGTGTTCGCGTCAATACCTCGACTCAATACAAGTTAGAATCATGAGTAATGACAGCTGGGTATTAACAACGGTCATTGTTTAAATTTTAGCCGATCTAAAATGAGTGACGATCGCAACGCAGCCACAACAGCAGCGGCCGCGGAAAGGATGCGTAGGAAACAAAGTCACATGACTGACGAGGAACGTAAACTTGCTAATGTGACCAGATGTACACAACGTGCACAACAAATGGATGAGCAGCGTGCGGCTACAAATGCTACCAACGCTGAAAAAAATCGTGCAAATCAGACACAAAGGACAGATGAAGAACGTGCGCTACAGAATGCTACTATCACTGAAAGAAATCGTGCCAGCCATGCACAAGCAACTGAAAAAGCTCGAGCAGCCGCAAATGCAGCATGGGTTGAAAGACATCGAGTAGCTTGTGCCTTGCGGCGTGAAAATGCTCAGCGGCACGGCATTGCCATGTGCAATCACACACATATTATTGAGAATGAAGCACCACTCTGGTGCATTTGACAACCTGTGCAAACATTGCAAATCATTCAACTTCACCTGTGAGAACAAGCAAGGTGGAGAATACAATTGCTGCCATAAAGGTCGAGTTTGAAATAACCTTTACAGATACCCTGACAGGTTTAAGAACCTGTTGACATATTTAGACCGAAAGCAGCACCGTTTAAACAGGAAGCTCTTCATTACATCAGCCGAAAAGGTCTATTTTAGGCACAAATCAGTGCCATGATAACAAAATCATTTCAGGGACTTAAAAAAAACAAATAATTCTTTGCAGAGAAAGTATTGATTTCACAAACGTAGAATTTGTAGCCCGATTTGATCGGGCTCCCAGTCACTAGTACTACCTATAAATATATAGAAATGTGTTATTAGTGCATTATCTAATACTGTGCTATGTTTGTTTTAAATATAAGTTCAGTTTTGGTGTACTTATACGCAATTATCAAGTTCATTTTTAGTGGATTTTCAAAAGAAGTATATTTTCACCTGAGTAGTACTTTAGTTTACTTAAAGCAAGTGCACAAATCAGCACCAATACTTAAGTTGATATTTAGTGCATTGTTAGTGTTACTTAACAGTGTTTAAATTGAATTTCATTTTTTATGGAATACATAAATGTTTTATAAGTCACTAAATAGTGTGCTTTCAATGTTTTAAATACAAACTAAATACTACAAAAATAGTTTGGAATTTATATGATTATCAAGTGGATTGATTGTAAGAAATGTACTTTTCTCAAACTTTCAAAATATGTTTATTGTTAGCATAGCTGTTTTGGAGTACTACATGAAGTGTATAAATTTTGTATTGTTCCAAAGTACCCTATAAACCAATACGAACTGGGGAACATGTAGTCCTTTCTTCTAAAGTGTGTTTTGATCAGTTCAAAAAAAAATACAAAAAGTTAATTTCCTTAATTTTAACAGAACTTTTCCTTTGTAAAAAAAACCTTCAAAATCACTAATGTTTTTCAGCAGTACTTAAAATTTGCCTTATTTTTACATATCTGAATTTAGATGAACACAAAGAATAACATGTGCTTTTTTAGAACACATCCAATATTTCTAATACTGCCACCACAGTATATAACAGCACAATCTTGAAATGTATTTTTTAAATTTTTATGTTTATTGTCATGTTTATTTCTCAACTGTGACCATCCACCAGCGTCCTTGACCCAATACCAACAAGTTTTTTCAAAGAAGTATCGGGCGTGCTAATTGATATTATTCTTGACATTGTAAACTCGTCATTAGATACGGGGGTCTTCCCAGACTGTCTTAAGACTGCTGTAGTTAAACCCCTACTCAAGAAAAATAATCTTGACCCCTCTGCTTTCGAAAATTTTAGACCCATTTCTAACATGCCTTTCTTAAGTAAAATTTTAGAGAAGACAGTCATTATGCAGCTAAATGACCACCTCAATAAACATGTTATTCTTGACAAGTTTCAGTCGGGTTTTAGAACAAATCATAGTACAGAAACTGCACTCGTTAAAATAGTAAATGACTTGCGGGTAAATGCAGATAGAGGCCATTTATCTGTTCTCATCCTCTTAAATCTGAGTGCTGCATTTGACACCACTGATCACAATATTCTTAGAAATCGCCTTAGTCAATGGGTGGGCCTCTCTGGCAGTGTCTTAAATTGGTTTGAATCCTACCTGGCAGGTAGAAAATTCTTTGTTAGTTGTGGTAATTACAACTCAAAGACACATGATATTCTATATGGTGTTCCACAAGGCTCTATCCTGGGTCCGCTGCTCTTTTCGATCTACATGCTTCCGTTAGGTCAGATTATCTCGGGGCATAACATGAGTTACCACAGCTATGCTGATGACACGCAGCTGTATTTATCAATAGCGCCTGACGACCCTGACTATGTTGTTTCACTAACACAAGGTCTAAATTGTGTTTCTAAATGGATGAATAGTAATTTTCTACAAGCTAAATAAAGAGAAAACAGAAATTTTAGTGATTGGCAATAATGGATATAATGAGGTTATTAGAAACAAACTTGATGCATTAGGATTAAAAGTCAAGATGGAGGTAAAGAATTTAGGGGTAACTGTTGACTGTAACCTGAATTTTAAATCGCATATTAATCAGATCAATAGGATAGCATTTTTTCACTTACAGTAAGAAACATAGGTTACAAAGGTTAGACCTCTTATATCATTGAAAGATGCTGAGAAATTAGTTCATGCTTTTGGTTTCAGTCGACTAGATTACTGCAACACACTCCTCTCAGGACTACCCAAAAAAGACATAAATCATTTGCAACTAGTGCAGAATGCAGCTGCTAGAATCCTAACTAGAAAAAGAAAATCTGAGCACATTTCTCCAGTTTTGATGCCACTACACTGGTTACCTGTCTCATTCAGAATTGACTTTAAAATACTGCTTATGGTTTACAAAGCCTTAAATAATCTCGCTCCATCTTATATATCGGAATGTCTGACACCTTATATTCCAAATCGTAACCTCAGATCCTCAACTGAGTGTCTCCTTAGCAATTCCAAGAGCAAAACTTAAAAGAAGTGGTGAGGCGGCCTTCTGCTGTTATGCACCTAAAATCTGGAATAGCTTGCCAATAGGAATTCGCTAGGCTAATACAGTGGAGCACTTTAAAAAACTGCTAAAAACTCATTACTTTAACATGGCTTTCTCATAACTTCAATTTAGTTTAATCCTGATGCTGTGTATATTCAATTAATTACCATAACTTAACATGCAATGCTCATTACCATTGGCATAATTAAGAACATAAATGGAAATTCAGGCTTGAGATGCATTTTGTATTCTTGTGCAATTTGTAAACTGCCTTGGAAAGGTGTTGTCTATGAAAAGAGTCCCATGTTTGGTCCACACATTAGGCTTATTTCATTTAATCTGAAATACTGTAATTCCCTACTGGCAGGAATACTTGACTCTACTACTGAGCCTCTGCAGATGCTCCAAAATGCAATAGCATGTCTTGTGCTCAACCAGCCTTGACAGGTGAATGTCATGTCCATGGAGGCTCTAAAATCCGTACTAACCCCTACTCTCTCTTCTGTTTCTTTTCCCGGTTTTCTGTGGTGACGACCTGCGCCACCACCACCTGATCAAAGCACCATGATGTCCCTACATTGATGGATTAAAAGCCAGAAGTCTACATGACCATCATCATCAAGTCCTTCCATGAGAATCCTAAAATACAAAGAGAACTGTTCATTTACGTTAGGTAGAATGCCCAGAGGCGGCTGGGCAGTCTCATGGCCTGGAACCCCTGCAGATTTTTTTTTTTCCTCCAGCCATCTGGAGTTTTTTTTTGTTTTTTCTGTCCTCCATGGCCATCGGACCTTACTATTATTCTATGTTAATTAGTGTTGTTTTATTTTAATTCTTACTTTGTCTTTATTTCTCTTTTTTTCATCATGTAAAGCACTTTGAGCTACATTATTTGGATGAAAATGTGCTATATAAATAAATGTTGTTGCTGTCATTAAAGAAACCACATATTCCAAGGTTCATTTCACATTTGACAGCTATCAAAAATATGTTATCACTTGAGAACACATTAAACAGGAAATTTGCTATGCATCTACAGTATGCATTTGCAGTACACTAAATTCATCATCCCCTCCTCGAACCGCCACCTTATCGTGGTGGAGGGGTTTGCGTGTCCCAATGATCCTAGGAGCTCTGTTGTCCGGGGCTTTATGCCCCTGGTAGGGCCACCCTAGGCAAACTGGTCCTAGGTGAGGGATGAGACAAAGTGCGGTTCAACAAAACTTCCATGATGAATAAAAAATTTGGACAGTGTTTTCCCTCGCCCGGACGTGGGTCACCAGGGCCCCCCCTCTGGAGCCAGGCCTGGAGGTGGGGCTCGATGGCGAGCGCCTGATGGTCGGGCTTACACCCATGGTGCTCGGCTGGGCATAGCCCAAAGAGGCAATGTGGGTCCCCCTTCCCATGGGCTCACCACCTATGGGAGGAGCCAAGGAGGTCGGGTGCAGTGTAAGTTGGTTGGTGGCCGAAGGCGGGGACCTTGGCGGTCCGATCCTCGGCTACAGAAGCTGGCTCTTGGGACGTGGAATGTCACCTCTCTGGTGAGAGGTGAGAGGCGCCGAGCGGGTGTGGGCATACTTATTGCCCCCCGATTTGGAGCTTGTATATTGGGTGGGGGGATGGGTCCCAACTGTTGTTTGTGCATATGCACCGAACAGCAGTTTGGAGTTCCCACCCTTTTTGGAGTCCCTGGAGGAGTTGCTAGAGGGCATACCTTCTGGGGACTCCCTCGTACTGCTGGGAGACTTCAATGCTCACGTGGGCAATGACAGTGAGACCTGGAAGGGCGTGATTGGGAGGAATGGCCCCCTCGATCTGAACCCAAGTGGTGTTTTGCTATTGGACTTCTGTGCTCGTCACGGATTGTCCATAACAAACACCATGTTCAAGCATAGGGGTGTTCATATGTGCACTTGGCACCAGGACACCCTAGGCCTGAGTTCAATGATCGGCTTTGTGGTCGTGTCGTCGGACTTGCGGCCACATGTCTTGGACACTCGGGTGAAGAGAGGGGCGGAGCTGTCAACTGATCACCACCTGGTGGTGAGTTGGCTCTGATGGTGGGGGAGGATGCCGGTCAGGCCAGGTAGGCCCAAACGTGTTGTGAGGGTCTGCTGGGAACGTCTGGCAGAAGTAGCTTCAACTCCCACCTCCGGCAGAACTTTGACCATGTCCCGAGGGAGGTGGGGGACATTGAGTCCGAATGGGCCATGTTCCATGCCTCTATTGTTGAGGCGGCTGACCGGAGCTGTGGCTGTAAGGTAGTCGGTGCCTGTCATGGACACCGGCGGTGAGGGATGCTGTCAAGCTGAAGAAGGAGTCCTACCGGTTCCTTTTGTCCTGTGGGACTCTGGAGGCAGCTGATAGGTACCGGCAGGCCAAGCGGAATGTGGCTTCAGTGGTTGCTGAGGCAAAAACTCGGGCATGGGAGGAGTTTGGGGAGGCCATGGAGAACGACTTTTGGACGGCTTCGAGGAGATTCTGGTCCACCGTCCGGCATCTCAGGAGGGGGAAGCAGTGCAGTGTCAACACTGTGTATAGTGGGGATGGTGCGCTGCTGACCTCGACTCAGGACGTTGTGGGTCGGTGGAGGGAGTATTTCGAAGACCTCCTCAATCCCACTAACATGCCTTCCAATGAGGAAGCAGAGCCTGGGGACTCGGAGGTGGGCTCCCCCATCTCTGGGACTGAGGTCATCGAGGTTGTCAAAAAACTCCTTGGTGGCAGGGCCCCGGGGGTGGATGAGATACGCCCGGAGTTCCTCAAGGCTCTGGATGTTGCAGGACTGTCTTGGTTGACATGTCTCTGCAACATCGCATGGACATCAGAGACAGTGCCTCTGGATTGGCAGACCGGGGTGGTGGTCCCCCTCTTTAAGAAGGGGGACCGGAGGGTGTGTTCCAACTACAGAGGGATCACACTCCTCAGCCTCCCTGGAAAAGTCTATTCGGGGGTTCTGGAGAGGAGGGTCCGTCGGATAGTCGAACCTCGGATTCAGGAGGAACAGTGTGGTTTTCGTCCTGATCGCGGAACAGTGGACCAGCTCTACACCCTTGGCAAGGTCCTAGAGGGTGCATGGGAGTTCACCCAACCAGTCTACATGTGTTTTGTGGACTTGGAAAAGGCGTTCGACCGTGTCCTTCGGGGAATCCTGTGGGGGGTGCTCCGAGAGTATGAGGTACCAGACCCCCTTATAAGAGCTGTTCGGTCCCTGTACGATCTGTGTCAGAGCTGGGTCCGCATTGCTGGCAGTAAGTCGAACCCGTTTCCAGTGAGAGTTGGACTCCGCCAGGGCTGCCTTTTGTCACTGATTCTGTTCATAACTTTTATGGACAGAATTTCTAGGCACAGCCAGGGTGTTGAGGGGGTCCGGCTTGGTGGACTCAGGATTGGGTCACTGCTTTTTGCAGATGATGTTGTCCTGTTTGCTTCATCAGGCTGTGATCTTCAGCTCTCTCTGGATCGGTTCGCAGCTGAGTGTGACTTGACTATTCCGCAGCTGGGATGGGAATCAGCACCTCCAAATCCAAGACCATGGTCCTCTGCCGGAAAAGGGTGAAGTGCCCTCTCAGGGTTGGGAGCAAGATTCTGCCCCAAGTGGAGGAGTTCAAGTATCTCGGGGTTTTGTTCACGAGTGAGGGAAGAATGAAGCGTGAGATCGACAGGTGGATCGGTGCGGCGTCCGCAGTGATGCGGGCTCTGCATCGGTCTGTCGTGGTGAAAAAGGAGCTGAGCCGTAAGGCAAAGCTCTCAATTTACCAGTCGATCTATGTTCCTACCCTCACCTATGGTCATGAGCTATGGGTAGTGACCGAAAGAACGAGATCGCGAATACAAGCGGCTGAAATGAGTTTTCTCTGCAGGGTGTCTGGGCTCTCCCTTAAAGATAGGGTGAGAAGCTCAGTCATCCGGGAGGGGCTCAGAGTAGAGCCGCTGCTCCTCCGCATCGAGAGGAGTCAGATGAGGTGGCTCAGGCATCTGATCAAGATGCCTCCTGGACGCCTCCCTGGTGAAGTGTTCCGGGCACGTCCAACCGGGAGGAGGCCCCGGGGAAATCCAGGACACGCTGGAGGGACTATGTCTCCCGGCTAGCCTGGGAATGCCTCGGGATTCTCCGGGAAGAGCTAGAAGAAGTGGCTGGGGAGAGGGAAGTCTGGGCATCTCTGCTCAAGCTGCTGCCCCCGCGACCCGACCTCGGATAAGTGGAAGAGGATGGATGGATGGATGGATAAATTCATCATTTAAAAGAATTTGAATATGTAGAAAAACACCACACACAGTTTTCAATATTTGTTGGAAATGAGCATCACAATAATATATTTTCTATTTGTACTTTATCTGTTTAAAAACAGCATAACGTTTATTTATACTGCTAAGATTATTTTCTGTATTGTTCAGTAGTTCATAAAGACATACCCTGAATACATATTGATGTAATCACTAATTCTTATGACTGTTGATTTTTTCTCACAGTTGTGAAATTACTATTTAATCTCTCTTTATATTATCTGGGAGTGGAATAATATAGTCTTTGGGTTTTGGTCGCATTATCTGTAGAACACGTCAGTGGTCCTTCATACACAGTTTTGGATTCCAACACCTCAAACACAAAAGCAGAAGCAATGTTTAGTTGACCATCCCTGCAGAGCTGTCTACCAGTCTTCATGAGCTCCTTTACCAATACACAGTGATTTGAAAAAAGCATTCTGAATACTACCATGCTAAGAATTCTGCATAATCTTCCATCCTGTAATTCTACTGTTGAGTTGTTCCTTTTTTTTTAGATTTCTGTTACTACTTAAAAATACGGTATGCCTTTTATAATGAAACAATGATAACATACACATTGTCTGACTGTAACACCCAGCAAGTCTTTGACAGCAAGTGTTAGTAACGCTGACAATTTACCATGACAAGGATTGCCAAAAACCCGGACAATTACATTTAGGCTGACTCAATTAAAATTTGATAAATTGTTTTTTAGGAGATCAGAAAAAAATTCTTTTAACCCCATCATTAGTATCTGCTATGATCTTTTCTGCTTTTTATGTTAGAATCCTTCTACAAAAAATCTTTTAACTATTTGCTCAGATACATGTGTGGTTACATGGAAGTAATTTAATAGACTGCCATTAAATGATTCTAAGGAAAATCTTAATGTGGCCCACAGAGGCCCCCAGTTCTTAACACTTGTTGCAATGTGTGTCAGTAGATGAACACTGAATGTCATATTTGCTGCTCCATATAACTTCTCAAAGTGTATAGTGAACTTTTTGAGGGCTCTGTCTGCTACTTTAATATCACATCATTTCACCTTTCCCTCCAAAATAATATGCATAGCAAGCACAAACAGAAAAATGTGGTTCCAGATTTTCTTTATTAAAACCCCATTCAGTATGGGCAGAGCATAGAATAAGAGAATAACCACCACTCTGATGCTTTCCAATACTTTCTGTCTGCCACAGATTGTGGTACTCTAGTTAAATTGCAATGAGCTCTTTGTCGATATGGTCTGATCTTGTTCCTATATGCCACTCTTGGTCATGATGTTTTGAGTCAAACCACAAACTGGCTAGTTGTCTTGTCACACCAAGACAGACATAGTGTTGATACTCTGGAACAAATCCATTTATCATTTGTTGAGTTTAATTAATGGTGAAGGTCCATTTACTTGTATGACATGATTCTCAGGTGTTATGGCTATTGCATGATCATAGTGCTCAGCTTCAGTTCTACGATTTGGCTTTGGGACTTTGTTTTCTGTAAGGACCTCCTCCAGCATGGTCACAAAAATCACACCCATGAAAGCTATTAAGCTGTTTGGATCTAAGAAACTGTTTATTTTTTAGAAGTTGCCATGCAACAGAATCAAAACTGCATATAAGAGCCTACACCTTGGAGAGATGCTCATCTTCACCTAGTTCTCCATATTCTATTAGTTTGTGGTACTTGTCTCCACACTGTATATTGAAAATGGCATCTACAAACATACAATCTTTTTAAAATGCTTGTTTGTTTTTGTTCAAGCAATGTTTTGATCTGTGACGCCAAACTAAGTACGAGAAAAAAGCAGACAATTTTAAGATAGCTCTCTGAATCAGCTACTGTATAATAAGTGCTACACTGTAGTTCACTTGTATTTCTCCCTAAGCAATTCCTAAATTCTGCTCAGTAAAAATGGGGCTCATATTTTTCATTTGGACCACAACCTTTTTGAAAAATATATGTGGTTACTGGCTTTATTTGGGAAGAGTAAACTTTGTTCCTTTGTCAGAGGTGCTCCAGGATACACAGGATAATCACCATCCTAAGGGTCCACCTGTGATGATTAGAGTATGTGTGCAAGTGAGCTAAACATCTACTGTAAAAAATACATGTTTTACCTATTTATGTTGTTTGAATCACTGTTACTGTCAGACTATAAAAAATTCTTTAGAAGTTGGGTGTGTTCTGAGATTTTACAAACGGACATTGTTTTCATCAATTTAAGCACTGCTGCTCATTGGGTCATCAAAGAGGAAGACAACGTGCACTGAAGTGCAGATGGCATGTGGACATATTGTTCCAACTAGTGCCAAAAATAAAAATATCTCAGTTTAAATTCGATATTTTATTTTTGTGACAAGTCCATTCATGTCTAGGGTGTCAACATTGTCACACCTCAGTACAAGAATCAACTGGTGAAGGTGATGACACAGATGGACCTCTCCAGTGCACAAGACTGGATTGAGGTTAAGTGGGTCAACAGGAAAGTGCCACAGAAAGAAATGACCACAAAACGGCTTTTACTAGGAGACTTGTAATATTATAGAGGCATAACAGGAGTGAACATATGGTGTTGAAGTATCTTTTGAATGTTTATTAGATTATAAACATAAGAACCGGCAATAAAGTTATTCATAGGTAAGAAATAATGGATGAAAAAAGACTTCAAGGTGAAACGACCAGTCTGCTTTGCATTGTGGCTACATCCCCACCTCCAGAAATACATTACTTTCTGTTACCCAAACTTAATTAAGTCCATTATCCCACAGCTTTTACAGATGTGATATGTCACTTAAGTGCTATAAAATACGAGGCGGAGATTAGTTGTGTGTGTGTAGTTGCTATGATATTGTATGTTTTTAGCGCAGCTATTTTGAAATGCTGGTGCATGTATCAGTTTCAGCGTAACTCAATTGGTTTTCCATTGCATACATGGATTTTACTTCATTACAATTTGATCGGTTTGGTGGTGCACGCATTGAATTCAGCTGGTGCATGCACTGAATTCAACACAGCTGTACTGGTTTGTTGGCACGTGTATTGGATTCATTAAAACTCTATCCATTTGTTGATGCATGCATTGAATTTAGTACAACTCTATTAGTTTGGTGGCACACACATTAAATTGCTGGTGCATGCATTGTCCCAAAGGTCAATCAACACTAATTAGAAGAGACAAAGTGTTACAACATCTAAACAACTGTGGGCTGTTTTAGTTATCATGGTAATGTATCACATCCACAGGTCACTAAATAATACAGACCAGATTCACTTATTGGATTATATATAAATTTTGACTCAGAGTTGCATACAGATGTGATCCACATGTTTCTATTGTTAACATTCACATTACACAGTACCCTTTCCTTAGTGATAGGAGCATGTTATGATTTCATTGATGTAAGTTCAAGAGAAATACAGATGAATAATTATATACTGAAGACAGTTTCTCCAGAAGTATGAGGTTTTTTACATGTATAAAAGGACATACAAAAATAATACGTTAAACAAAATAAGGACTTATTAAAATGTGCATCGTACAGACCAATTTCACTTCTGAATAATGATATTAAGATACTCTCCAAAGTCCTAGCTAGAAGGATGGAGAAAATGCTGCCTTTGGTAATATCACAAGACCAAACTGGATTTATTAAAGGCAGACACTTAGCTTCCAATCTTCGACGCCTGTTTAATGTAATATATTCACCCCACAAAGTCAAACACCCCAGAGATTTTATTATTATTGAATGCAGAAAAAGCATTTGACATGGTTGAATGGAACTACCTTTTCACTACATTGGAGAAATTTGGGTTTGGCCCAAACAGTTGTGCATGGATCAAACTACTGTATACCAATCCAGAAGCTTCAGTTTGTATTAACAACATTAATTCAGACTACTTTAAACTAGAACATGGTACCAGACAAGGATGCCCCTTGTCATCAGTGCTTTTTGCAATCGCCATTGAGCCACTGGCAATTCATTGTCGAAATGCTATTGAGATAAAGGGGATTATCAGAGAAGGACTGGAACAGAAAGTTTCTCTATATGCAGATGATATGGTACTGTATATATCAGATCCACAAAATACTGTGCCTGCAGTCCTAACAGCACTGACAGAATTTCAAAAGATTTCTGGTCTCAGAATCAATTTGAATAAAAATGTGCTCTTCCCAGTGAATTCTCAAGTATACAATATTAGATTAGACACCTTCCCTTTTATTATTGCAGATCAGTTTAATTACCTAGGGGTAAACATCAGAAGTAAACATAAAGCTCTTTATCAACAAAATTTTGCTATCTGTATGGAAAAAATTAAGCAAGACTTGCATATACTGTATGGTCAACACTTCATCTCACTTTAGCTGGAAGAATTAACATTGTTAAGATGAATATCCTTGCTAAGCTTCTCTTTTTATTTCAAAACATTCCAATATACAGTAGATCATTATTTAAGAAATTAGATTCAACCATAACCTCATTTATTTGAAATTCAAAACATCCACATATCCAAAGGGTAACCCTACAAAGACCTAAGGTGGAAGGTGGCATGGCTCTACCTAACTTTCATTTTTATTACTGGGCAGCAAACATACAAACTATAAAAACATGGACATGGACACAAATAGATAAACATAAACAGGCTTGGCCGGCAGTAGCAATAAAATCCTGCAGTACTTCTTAATATTCCTTGCTTTGCACCCCAATAAATACAGCATATCGCCAACATACTAACAACCCAATTGTGCTTCACTCACTCAGAATATGGAACCAATGTAGGAAGTATTTTAAGATAGAGAAGATTTTATCTGTGGCACCTTTCCAGCAACACATTTCTTTCACTACCTTCAAATTCGAAACTTTGTTAAACAGAACCTGCCCAATTTTCCTCACCTCCCACCTACCTCTATACCGAGGACTCATACAGCATTTCCGTAATATATAAAACTATTTTACAGTCCCTCTCTTTCAAAGATCCAAGAGAAAAGTGGGAAAGGGATCTCTCACTCAACATTTCAGAAAAGGAGTGGAAAGTAGCAATGCACAAAATTCACTCGAGCTCCATATGTGCAAAGCTATGAAGCATAGTTCACTTGCAGGACCGAAATATCCGTGCTATTCCGAGACAAAGGTTACGGGCCGAGGGGTCGGGGAAGCGTGATGTGAGGAGTAGGGAGCCGGGCATGGCCCTCCTCACTCACGTGCCAGCCTCCGTTTGAGTCGCTGTACCTATGCGTTTTGGAGTGTACCTTGGCTCCACTTAGCTAGCCATACGTGTTTGTTTATTGATTTTTAAAGTTTGTCCTATTACGCAGGTGGAGCCACAGGAGACGGCTAGTGCTATATAACCTAATATTCTGTTGGCATTCTTAATGGCTTCTGAATATTGGAAGTTGATCATGACAAGTCCACTATGACTCCTAAATCCTACTCATAAGGTGTACTTTCAACTTTCTGATTTCCCATTGTGTATTCAAACCTAACATATTTAGTTTCTACCTACAACACTTTACATTTACTTACATTAAATTTCATCTGCCACAAATCTGCCCCAAGCCTGAATGCTGTCCAAGTCCCTTGTAATGATTCAAAATTATCTGCCAATCCACCTAGCTTGGTATCATCTGCAACTTAAACAGCCTGTTTTTTATATTCACATCCAAATCATTAATATATAATAAAAAGAGCAGTGGCCATAGCACTGACCCCTGTGCAGCACCATTCTTAACATCACTCAATTCTTGATAAAGTTCCTCACACCATAACTCTCTGTTTTCTGTGTCTGAGCCAATTTTGTACTCATCTACACACTACTCCCGCTTCTTTTAGTTTGATACCCAATCTTTAATGTGGTATCTTATAAAATGCTTTCTAAAAGTCAAGAGAAGTAATATCATATGCATTTCTTTAATCATATAATTTTGTTTCTTTTTTATAGAATTCCAGCATGTTAGTAAAACACGACCTAACTCATCAGAACCCATGTTGACTGTTCTGTAAAACTCCTGTTCTTGCTATGCATTGCTAAATCTTATCCTTAATAATTCCTTTGACTAATTTACCCAGTGCACAATGACTTCCTAAAAATATGAAGGGTTTATATATGTACTCGCTAACCTTCTTATGAACTTGTAGGATAAATATTATCTGGTACTGGAGCCTCATGTATAAACGGTGTGTATGCATAAAAATGTTGCGTACACCTGGTTCCACGTTCACATTGTGATGTATAAAAACTAAACTTGGCGTAAAGCCACGCACCTTCTCATGGCAGCCTCTCCCCTTGCGTACGCACTTTTCTGCTCGGTTTTGCAAACTGGCGGCACTCAGCGTCAAAGCAGTGCTACTGTTTCTGTGTGGTCTCCTTATTTTCAGATTTGCATCAGTGACACAGCATTTATCAAATACACCAAAATTAACTACATATCATTTACACATTTAATTCACTTGATTGTAATCATTCTGTAACAATGTAATGGTGCATGGAATAAAGAAACTATTCTAAATACCATAGCTGCTTTAGCATTGTTATTCTCATTGCACCACTCAGAGTGTTTTAACCCATTGTATGTGTGTGTGGAATCATAGCTACACAGCAACTGATTGAAAAGCTCTACAGCATGTTGTGTCAAGAGCACAGAAGATTATTGGGATATAGCTTCAAGCCCTGGAGGACATTTATAGCACAGGCTGTCTCACAGGTCATCTACTAAAGCATAGGGCCTGCTAGTAGTTCGGGACCAACCAGGACGGAGAGATGCCTTGAGCATACACCTTGAGCAAAAATCAAAGTATCCAACAGCAAAATATACATAATTAAACACTAAATAACAAAAATAAAAAAAAAAACATTTATATTTAACCTCGAGGTTACTAAGACACAAACAGAAACATTACAGTACACAAACACTCTTAAAGTCTTGCTCTAAGCAGCTCTCTCCAGTTTTTCATTTGCTTTTTAACTGCTCCCTGACCTGTGGTATTGTACCTAATCTGTGGAAACAATCAATCATTACCCCTGTATCTAAGGTTTCTAGGCCAAGCTGTTTAAATGACTACAGACCAGTGGCACTTACATCTATTCCAATGAAATGCTTTGAACATTTGGTGAAAAACATTTTAATGAAAGAGACAAAGTCTTTTCAAGACAACAATCAATTTGCTTATTGTGCAAACAGAAGTGTGGAAGATGCTCTGCTTGTTATCTTACATCAAATCTACACCTTTCTTGGTCAGCCAGGTTCATATGTCAGAGCACTATTTTTGGATTTTTCTTCAGCGTTCAATACTACACAGCCTCATATACTGATTGGGGAATTGAACAGTATGAATGTAAACTCATTTATTACACTATGGATTCAGAACTTTCTTTTAAACTGTTCACAGACAGTTAAAGTTCAGGACACTTTTTCAATAGTCATTCATTCAAACACAGGAAGTCCGCAGGGGTGTGTCTTATCACCATTACTGTTTACTCTGTACACAAGTGACCTGAGACAGAATAATGACCACTGCTCCATTATCAAGTATGCGGATGACACCATGACCATAGGACGCATATCTGGGGAGGATGAAAGCCACTATCTAAATCAAGAGGACTGTATGGTAAATTGGTGCAATAAAAACTTTCTCACTCTGAATGTAAAAAAGAACAAAGAAATGATATTTGATTTTAAGAGACAGAATTCTGTATGTTCACCTATTGTAGTTCTGGGAAAGGAGGTAGAAATAGTGACTGAATATAAATACTTAGGAACTTACCTAGATAACAATCTTAACTGGAATACAAATGCAAAAAAATTATTTTCTAAATGCAACCAGCGCTTATTTCTCCTCCATAAACTCAAACTATTTAAAGTAGACAAGGACCTCATGTTGTCCTTCTATTGCAGGATGATTCAGTCTGTGATCACTTTCAGTTTCATTGCCTGGTTTAATAGCCTGACAAATCAAAACTCAAAAAAGCTCCAGCAGATTACAAAGTATGCAGCTAAAGTTATTGGGGCTGATGTAGATGATTTGACTAATGTGTGTCAGAGGGCAATGTTAAAGAAACTGGAAATCATCTCAACTGATGATAGACATCCATTACATGTAGAACTAAAGTTCATTAAATCAGGAAGGATAGTCACTTTGAAAACCCACACAAATCGCTCCAGAAACTCCTTTCTTCCTAGTGCCATACGACTTTTCAATAAGAAATATCGGAGATAATGATTAAGGTTGTTGATAAATAACCTGTAACCTTTTTTTTTTTTTTTTGGTGTAAATATGTATTATCTAACTGCCTTACCTTAACCTTTCTTGTTTCTATTTGTCTGTTTTATTTCATTCTGCCTGTTATTAGATGCAACTGAGAAGGCAAATTTCATGTTTTCTTGTGTAAACATGACTAAATAAAGAAACCTTAAAACTTAAAACTTAAACACTAATAATCCAATTTGGACTTCCCTATAGCTGTCTTTCAACTTTCCCAGGCACCTGCAACTGCGCTTAGCTTTGTCACTGCCTTTAAAACACCGGCCGGTAAATGTGGAATATTATGAGCAAGGCTTGTACCTGAAACAAATGGCGGAACATCTGAAAAAAAAACAGCGAAAGAAACAACCTGCTGGTAAGTCCAGAAACCTTGTTAAGTATTTCTTCTTTCTTTCTGTAAACTCGCTGACATATTGCTCATTGCAGTTCATGCATAATGCTTATTGAGAATTCTTGCTGTCCAGTATCTGTCTGCACTATACTGTGTTAGCGTCCCAGGGAGGCTATAGCATCACACGCTGCCTAAAGAAACTTTCCAGCATCTGCATGGATTCCACTCAGCCATGTTGCAATCTATTTGAACTTCTCCAATCTGGCAAATGCTTCAGAGCCTTTCCTGCACAGACCTCAGGGCTCAGAAACAGTTTTATCCCAAGAGCTATAATCGCACTCCATCAGTCCATCAAGTACTCCCAGTACAACTGCTTGTACTTATAATTACAATTATCTCACTATAAACTTTCACTACAACTGTAACATTACACAACCTGAGCCACTTTATGAACCATTTACAATATCTGCACTTTATGTACATGTTTATTGTACTGATGCTTTCATTTTGTATGTTTTTTATTATTTTTTTATCATATTATTATTATTTATAGAAAAATACATTTATGGAGGATTTGCATACTGAATCTCATTGTACCATAGAATTACAATAAAGGAATTCAGTTCAATTTAACAAAAGACAGTGCATATTTGCAGATGATGATGACTGGCTTCTAAGTCGATTTAGTCTTCCAAAAGCTATCCTTTTGGAGCTGTTAGAATACTAGGATGTATACTTGATATAATTTTTATGATGAAATTGATTAAAGTAGGCATATTACATTTTAAAGATAAATCATTTACTTCATTTAAATAATGTATACTGTTAATAATTAAACATGTGAGGACACGGTGGCGCAATAGTAGCAATGATTGTTCCTACCTCACTCTTAATGCTGGCATGACCCTAGATGGATGGATAAATTAAACATGTATTACGAAGATTTTTCAATGTTCCATAAAAGTTTTGAAGAATCAGCATTCTAAGTTTAAAGCTGGTTTTACATTTATTACAGAGCTCATTGTGTGGCGATTGGTTACATGGAGAAAGAAAATGGAAGGACAGTAATTGGGGATTAGAACATTTGACAGAGACAGTACTGCTGCATTAAATTATTCTATTCTGGGTTGTGTGTGTCCCAATAAGCATCGGGCAAGAGGCAGGAGCAATCCCTGGACAGGGTACCAGCTCATTGCTACCGCTGCGCCACCATGCCACATATGTTTAATACATGCTCTAATGTATACATCTTATTATTTTAAAATCTTCAGAGAGCTGTAACATCATGAATGTAATGTACTGTATTCTGTAAAGTGATCACTGCCTGCGCGCTCTCGTCCACGAAAGAGAAAGTCCATTTAAGAAGCACCTAGTGATTAATGACTGGGTCGAGGAATACATAGAATACAAAGCATTTAACATGCTACTTTAGTTAAGATGGGATTTGAAAAACTCTAGTAAATTAAACATCTATTTTAAGATGAAGTTTACTATGTTATACTTTAATGACAAAATAAACTTCGAGATTAAAATGGAAATTTCGAGATTAAAGTTTACACTTTGACCTTTTTTTTCTTCACTGTGTCCCTAATTTTTATTTCCTTTATTTTGTGCTTTAATATGGTTCTGTATGACAACCTAACGGTGGGCTACGACTCACCTTTTCAGCTCAACTTTGCAGTGGCATAGCTAGAGTTCATGCCGCTCAGGGCGGGGCAGTACTTCAATTTACCACCCTCCAACATATCTGAATATGTTAACCTATTTAAATAGAAAATTAAAATTACATATAGAGAAAAATTAAGATAAATTTTGCATAGGTTTATTCATATACTGTATAGACAAACATATCTAGGGCAAGAGGATTCTGGAACTAATCCTAGCTAACAATAGGCACAAGCAAGAAAAACCCTTGGACAGAGCACCAGCCCATTGCATGGTGAACACACACACATATACACATACATCAGGGGATGATTTAGCAATGTCACCTAACCTGCATGTCTCTGGACTATGGGAAGAAACTAGAGCAAACCCAGAATGTGATCCCCAGATTCCTTACTATGAGGTAGCAGCACTACTGCTGCATCACTGTGTACCTAATTTGCTTATTAACATATTTACATTAACAGTGGCCTTAAAAATTGAGGAAAAACTACCTTTTATTTGAGACTTAACTTAGTAACAAAATACATCAATGGGGCGGGGGGGGCACTCCTGGCCCTTGGCAATTCCTTAAATTCTGTCAAATATCAGTAATAAATATTCACATTCACTAAAGTTTTGTTTCCCGTGTTCTTCAAGGTCTGAAAGTAAAAATATAACTTAGGAACACGACCAAATTTATATGGCAGTTAGGTCATGAATATTCAAAAAGGGTTTTTGATTTTTTAACATTTAAATGTTCTAATTTTAGTGCTGGGAGGCATTGGGAGTGGCTAAAAGCATGTGTACATATGCATAATTTTAAGTTAATCTAAGATTTATAAAGGGTCTTAGAGTGGGACCAGGTGTACGTATTGTTTTATAAATCCAGTTGTTTTTATGCGTATGCCATTTTTGCCTGTCGAGATAGGCCAAAGCATAAGTCCATTCACAATGATAGCTAAAAAATATTCTTGGTAATGTTATTTTATTTCAGTTACCGGTAGTCTTCTCAGCTACTGTCTTAGTTTCATGTATTTTAAGTCTTTCTTCTTGGTTTTAATTATTTCATTTTAGTTTACAATTTTTTTATTAATAGATTTCATCTTTATTGTACTTTTTATTTATGATAATAACCTTGAAAAGAAGACTACAAACTATACAATGTAAACTCTTCATGTAGGATTCAGTGCTGCCATAATTTAATGCATGAATGAACTTTTCTGTATAACAGATTATCTTTCCATGGGCTCACCACCTATGGGAGGGGCCAAGGAGGTCGGGTGCAGTGTGAGTTGGGTGGTGGCCGAAGGCGGGTACCTTGGCGGTCTGATCCTCGGCTACAGAAACTGGCTCTTGGGACGTGGAATGTCACCTCTCTGAAGGGGAAGGAGCCTGAGCTAGTGCATGAGGTCAAGAGGTTCCGGCTAGATATAGTCGGGCTCAACTCAACATACAGCTTGGACTCTGGAACCAATCTCCTTGAGAGGGGCTGGACTCTCTACCACTCTGGAGTTGCCCCCGGTGAGAGGTGCCGAGCGGGTGTGGGCATACTTATTGCCCCCCGACTTGGAGCCTGTTCATTGGTGTTTACCCTGGTGGATGAGAGGGTAGCCTTCCTCCGCCTTCGGGTTGGGGGACAGGTCCTAACTGTTGTTTGTGTGTATGCGCTGAACAGCAGTTTGGAGTACCCACCCTTTTTGTAGTCCCTGGAGGAGGTGCTAGAGGGCATACCTTCTGGAGACTCCCTTGTTCTGCTGGGAGACTTCAATGCTCACGTGGGCAATGACAGTGAGACCTGGAAGGGTGTGATTGGGAGGAATGCCCCCCCCCCGATCTGAACCCGAGTGGTGTTTTGTTATTGGACTTCTGTGCTCATTATGTATTGTCCATAATGAACACCATGTTCAAGCATAGGGGTGTTCATATGTGCAGTTGGCACCAGGACACCCTAGGCCTCAGTTCGATGATCGACTTTGTGGTTGTGTCGTCGGACCTGCGGCCACATGTCTTGGACACTCAGGTGAAGAGAGGGGCGGAGCTGTCAATTGATCACCACCTGGTGGTGAGTGGGCTTCGATGGTGGGAGAGGATGCCGGTCAGGCCTGGTAGGCCCAAACGTGTTGTGAGGGTCTGCTGGGAATGTCTGGCAGAGTCCCCTGTCTGAAGTAGCTTCAACTCCCACCTCTGGCAGAACTTCGACCACATCCCGAGGGAGGTGGGGGACATTGAGTCCGAATGGGCCATGTTCCGTGCTTCTATTGTTGAGGCGGCTGACCGGAGCTGTGGCCGCAAGATGGTCGGTGCCTGTCGGGGCGGCAATCCCCGAACCCATTGGTGGACACCGGCGGTGAGGGATGCCGTCAAGCTGAAGAAGGAGTCCTACAGGACCTTTTTGTCCTGTGGGACTCTGGAGGCAGCTGATAGGTACTGGCAGGCCAAGCGGAATGCGGCTTTGGTGGTTGCTGAGGCAAAAACTTGGGCGTGGGAGGAGTTTGGGGAGGCCATGGAGAACGACTTTCAGACGGCTTTGAGGAGATTCTGGTCCACCATCCGTCATCTCAGGAGGGGGAAGCAGTGCAGTGTCAACACTGTATATGGTGGGGATGGTGCACTGCTGACCTCGACTCGGGACGTTGTGGGTCGGTTGGGGGAGTACTTCGAAGACCTCCTCAATCCCACTAATATGCCTTCCAATGAGGAAGCAGAGCCTGGGGACTCGGAGGTGGGCTCCCCCATCTCTGGGACTGAGGTCACCAAGGTGGTCAAAAAACTCCTTGGTGGCAGGGCCCCGGGGGTGGATGAGATACGCCCAGAGTTCCTCAAGGCTCTGGATATTGTAGGATTGTCCTGGTTGACACGCCTCTGCAACATCGCATGGACATCAGGGACAGACTGGATTGGCAGACTGGGGTGATGGTCCCCCTCTTTAAGAAGGGGGACCGGAGGGTGTGTTCCAACTACAGAGGGATCACACTCCTCAGCCACCCTGGAAAAGTCTATTTGGGGGTCCTGGGGAGGAGGGTCTGTCGGAAAGTCGAACCTCGGATTCAGGAGGAACAGTGTGGTTTTCGTCCTTGTCGTGGAACAGTGGACCAGCTCTACACCCTTAGCAGGGCTTTGGAGGGTGCATGGGAGTTTGCCCAACCAGTCTACATGTGTTTTGTGGACTTGGAAAAGGCATTCGACCATGTCCCTCGGGGAATCCTGTGGGGGGTTGAGGGGGTCCGGTTTGGTGGACTCAGGATTGGGTCACTGCTTTTTGCAGATGATGTTGTCCTGTTTACTTCATCAGGCCGTGATCTTCAGCTCTCTCTAGATCGGTTCGCAGCTGAGTGTAAAGTGGCTGGGATGGGAATCAGCACCTCCAAATCCGAGACCATGGACCTCAGCCGAAAAAGGGTGGAATGCCCTCTCAGGGTTGGGAGTGAGATCCTGCCCCAAGTGGAGGAGTTCAAGTATCTCGGGATCTTATTCACGAGTGAGGGAAGAATAGAGTGGGAGATCGACAGGCGGATCGGTGCGGCATCCGTAGTGATGCAGGCTCTGCATCGGTCTGTCATGGTGAAAAAGGAGCTGAGCCGCAAGGCAAAGCTCTCAATTTACCAGTTGATCTACGCTCCTACCCTCACCTATGGTCATGAGCTATGGGTAGTGACCGAAAGAACGAGATCGCAAAAAACAAGCGGCTGAAATGAGTTTCCTCCGTAGGGTGTCCGGGCTTTCCCTTAAAGACAGGGTGAGAAGCTCAGTCATTCCGGGAGGGGCTCAGAGTAGAGCCGCTGCTCCACCACATCAAGAGGAGTCAGATGAGGTGGCTCGGGCATCTGATCAGGATGCCTCCAGGACACCTCCCTGGTGAGGTGTTCCGGGCATGTCAAACCGGGAGGAGGCCCGGGGGAAGACCCAGGACACGATGGAGGGACTATGTCTCTCGGCTGGCCTGGGAATGCCTTGGGATTCGCCCAGAAGAGCTAGAAGGAGTGGCTGGGGAGAGGGAAGTCTGGGCATCTCTGCTCAAGCTGCTGACCCCACGACCCAATCTCGGATAAGCGGAAGAGGATGGATGGATGGATGGATGGATGGATAAGAGATTATTATGTTTCTATTGTGAGCTTTCAAAGTTACATTTTTGCTTTCAGTTTTTCACTTACATTTTTAGTTGTTCTGTGGACACGTGTCAGTGTATCATGGGCCTGTTATTGTTTCTCTTTTTAAGGACTTGGTTATAATGGTGTGTTGTCAGGTTTTCTGGTCCATTAAACTAGCTTGATGTTAACTTGCTTTCAGAAGTGTAATTTTCCCATTTTTATCTCCCTCTGTTAATTTTTGTGATAGATTACTCTGTTAGTGTCCTCGTTTATCTGTAGTAGTTATACCTTGGTCTTCAGTGTAGGTTTTAGTTTCATCAGCCTTGTGAGTTAAAGAAAATCCTTGCAGATTACTTATGTTGGAAATTTGGTAGTTGTTTCTGTAATAGGCTTAGTAATGGGCTGATAGTGCACTAGAAAATCTAATGCCTGCTCTTAATCACAAAACTACTTAAGATAAGCAGTACCACTTTATTTTTGTGTTTGTTGGTTTTTGACGTCTACATATTTTTAGGTGGAAAAAGCAGGTTTTAGGTACTGATGCAACCTTTGTGGTAAAAGACAGTCTAACTTCAAAGACAATGTCAAAATTGCATGTTAATTTGGTAAAGACTCATTTAGGGCTGCTAAACTAAAATGTGATTGATCCTAATTGCTGACCTTATTATTCCAATCAATCAATAACATTTCTGTTTTTAAATGCAATTAATTATCACTTGTTAACATAACTGATTAAGGACATAAAAGAAATCAGTATCACATTAGTACATATGAGTGAAAGTAAATGTTATGTTTTATAATTGTATCTACCAACATAAGTAATGTTCTGAGTTCTAAGCTCTGAGTGACACAATATTCAACCTAAAACTAATTACAGTATTCAGTACTAACATTTCATTAAGGTATATACCATTTGATAAGTATAAACTAAGCCCTGCAAGCTCCTAGCCTAAGAAGCTAACATACGTACATATTAGGCCAATGTAACAGATTAGTCTGTTTATTAGTGTTAAAAGTTGCCGTTAAATCTAACAACATTATAAATATAGTATTAACTTCATTGGAAGATGGTAGAATGTATTGGGCAATGCTAATTAATTTTAATTCTGTACTATGACCAGTGCAAAAGCTAGACTAAAATATATCAGAAAACTTCTAATGAATAAAATAAGAAAACAGATGTGAGACTATTAATTTGTAAATAAATTATTTTATTCAAGCAGCTTTATTTCTGACAATGTATTATGTCTGGCTTATATAAAAAGGCAGCCATGTCCTTAAAATGACAAAAATGTAGGCTCATCCTTAAAATATAATAGGGAGGCAGATCAAGAGATGAAATTTAGTACAAAAGGTCAGAAGATCAAAACCACCAAGCAATTAACTAAAATGGGAGCCAAAAATCAAAGCAACAGATAAAGCATGAAAGCAATGCTATTTGTTCGTTATCCAAATACTATGATGCAGGCTATACTGAGTTCACCACTTGACCCCCAAGTCACACAAACAGCAATGGTCATAGAATTAAACAAAATGGCTACGCCCATATAAAAATAATTACAAAATGGCAGTGTAAAGAGAGAAACTCACAATGGCATTAAGAAAACAGAAATAAAAAAGTTCAGATTCAAACAACAGAAACATACATAAAATCATGACACAAAAATATTTTTGTACTAGTTTTAATTTTAATCTGTGCCAAATTTAGTACACTTTAATCTGGTTAAAATTAAATGCATGCCTATAACTATTTTTTCAGTTTTCTCCTCTGGATGCAAGATGTGTGTTTTTTTCACCACTCCCTCCACGCATAAGCCTGATTTTATCAGCAGCAGCAGGATGTTTCTTACCTTATATCTTTGAAACTTCTCCATGCTACAGTTTTATTACACATTATGCCACTTTGCTTATATAATGTTACTAGCAAAATACCCGCGCTTCGCAGCGGAGAAGTAGTGTGTTAAAGAGGTTATGAAAAAGAACATGATTGTCAATGCAATTGTGTTGTCATTGTTATGAGTGTTATTGTCTTTTATATATATATATAATATACACACACACACACACACACACATAAACATATATATACATATACATATATAATAATAATAATAATAAATTTTATTTATATTGCACTTTATATTTTAGCAATCCCAAAGTGCTACAGAGTAAAAATAGAATAATAAAATAAAAAAAAAGAACAGAAGAGTCTATAAAATACTTTAACAAAATGACTTTCTAAAAAGATGAGTTTTTAGGTTTCGCTTAAAGGCCTCAGTCGACTGTGGGGCTCTCAGGTAATCAGGGAGGGCATTCCACAGCCTCGGCGCCACCGATGAAAACGCCCTGTCACCCATGCTGCTGAGCTTAGTTCTGGGGACTTGAAGAGTGTTAGTGAGTACAGAGCGGAGGGAACGTAAGGAGTTATGGGGGGTAAGGAGTTCCTGTAGATAAAGAGGGGCATGTCCATAAATGCACTGATGGGTAAGAAGGGAGACCTTGTACTCTATTCTGAATGAAACAGGGAGCCAGTGAAGGGTTTTCAGGATTGGGGTGATGTGATCATACTTTCGCACCCTCATCAGGATCCTGGCAGCGCTGTTCTGAATATACTGGAGTATATACACATATACATATACACATCCACATATATATACATATATATACACATATCAAAATATATATACACACATACATACACACACACATATACATATACACATACATACATACACATACATACACATACATATATATACACACATACATACATACATACATACACACACATACATATACTGTATATATATATATATATATATATATATATATATATATATATATATATATATATATATATATATATATATATCTATACTAATTAATAAAAGGCAAAGCCCTGACTGACTGACTGACTGACTCACTCACTCACTCATCACTAATTGTCCAACTTCCCGTGTAGGTGGAAGGCTAAAATTTGGCAGGCTGATTCCTTACAGCTTACTTACAAAAGTTAGGCGGTTTCATTTCGAAATTCAACGCGTAATGGTCATAACTGGAACCTCATTTTTGACAATATACTGTAATGGACGGCAGCTTGATGGCCGTGGGAGACGGAGTTGAGTGTCACGTCATCACGCCTCCCACGTAATCACGTGAAAAGACTGTGAACTCAGTAGGGAGAAATGAATGAAGAGCCGCAAACAGCGAAGAACAAAAAATTAATTAAACAATTGAGAAGGGAGCGAGTGAAGCATACAAGCATCTTCATAAGGGAAACAAAGCACGGTGTAAAACGTAAGTTTAAATTAAGTTTATTGAAACGCTCCCATTGCGGATTGCAATAACATATTCGCGAGATAAAAGAACGCAGTAGGGAGAAATGAAGGAAGAGCCGCAAACAGCGAAGAACAAAAAATTCATTAAACAATTGAGAAGGGAGCGAAACAATAAGAAGCCAGCGAGTGAAGCATACAAGCATGTTCATAAGGGAAACAAAGCACGGTGTAAAACGTAAGTTTTAATTAAGTTTATAGAAACGCTCCCGCTGCGGATTGCAATAACATATTCGCGAGATAAAAGTTTAATGAGAAGACACGAGGTAT